>NC_053028.1:496699696-496825315 GCF_003073215.2 Triticum urartu | reverse complement strand
AGACTTGTTGCGATTCTTGCGCTCAGTTTCTTTAAGAATAGCAACAGGGTGCTCATGATAAGACATGTCTTCTTGGAGATCAATCTCTTCGAAGTTGATGGTGCGGTCAGGAGTCTTGAAACACTTGCCAAGCTGAGACACAGGAAACACGTCATGCACGGCTCAAAGTTGGATGGAAGCTCAGCGGATAACAATTTCACACAGGAAACAGCTATGACCATGATTACGCCAAGCTATTTAGGTGAGACTATAGAATACTCAAGCTTCCCTTTGATACCGAATTTGTCGAGTACCTTTCATTGGAGAGACGCGGAGGTAGACATGGTCTCCGATCTCGAAAGCCAAGTCACGATGCTTGCTATCATAGTAACTCTTCTGACGCGATTGCGCGGCTTTGAGATTTTCACGAATGACTTTGCACATTTCTTCAGCCTCTGTGATCAAGTCATTTCCAAGAAGTTGGCGTTCACCAGTCTCTGACCAGTTAAGGGGAGTACGACACTTTCTTCCATAGAGAATCTCGAATGGGGCCTTGCCCGAACTCGCTTGGAAGCTGTTGTTGTAGGAGAACTCGGCATATGGAAGACAATCTTCCCACTTCATACCGAAGGAAATGACACAAGCCCTGAGCATATCTTCAAGAATTTGATTGACTCGCTTGACTTGGCCACTAGTTTGAGGATGAAAGGCTGTGCTGAAGCGAATGTTGGTGCCCATAGCCTTCTAAAAGGAGTCCCAGAACTTAGAAGTGAAGATGCTTCCACGATCTGAAGATATCAGCTGCGGAATGCCGTGCAAAGAGACAATC
Source organism: Triticum urartu (assembly GCF_003073215.2). NCBI lineage: Eukaryota > Viridiplantae > Streptophyta > Magnoliopsida > Poales > Poaceae > Triticum > Triticum urartu. The sequence goes on along the minus strand of NC_053028.1, from coordinate 496,824,507 downwards.
CTGGAGGTATATAGCTCTGCCAACAGAGCTGCTGTGATAGATTCTTTGATAGGAAGAAAATGAGCCACTTTAGTGAGCTTGTCGATGACAACGAAGATAGCATCATTGCCATGTTTGGAATTGGGAAATCCAGTCACGAAGTCCATCTCAATATGGTCAAACTTCCATTCTGGAATGGCAAGAGGTTGGAGGAGACCAGCTGGTCATTGGTGTTCTGCTTTCACTCTTCTGCAGACATCACATTCATTCACGAACTGAGCAATCTCGTGCTTCATTCGAGTCCACCAGTACGACTGCTTGAGGTCATGGTACATCTTTGTACTTCCAGGATGAATAGAAAGGAGTGAATTGTGAGCCTCGTTCATAATGACTTTATGAAGGTCACCCTTAGGAACAACAATGCGATCCTCGAAGAAAAGAGTATCTTTGTCATCAAGGCGATAGCACTTGTACTTGGGTTGGCTCTTGGCAATCCCAATCTTCACCTTCTTCACCATAGCATCAAGAAGTTGAGCCTCACGAATCTGATCTTCCAAAGTAGGAGAGACTTGGAGGTTGGCAAGGAATCCTTGAGGAACAACTTGGAGATTAAGTTTGCGGAAAGCTTCACAAAGATCCGGTTGGAAGGGCTTAAGAATCAAACTGTTGCAGTAAGCCTTCCTGCTCAAAGTGTCAGCAATGACATTGGCCTTTCCTGGAGTGTATTCGATACTCGGATTATACTCTTGAATCATTTCGACCCAACGAGTCTGCCTGAGGTTGAGGTTGGGCTGAGTGAAGATGTACTTGAGACTCTTATGATCAATGAAGATGTCCACTTTTCTTCCCAACAAGAGATGTCTCCATGTTAAAAGAGCATGAACAACTGCCGCCAACTCGAGGTCATGAGTGGGGTAGTTCTTTTCGTTGGGCTTCAACTGGCGAGAGGTATAGGCCAGAACTTTCTTCTCTTGCATCAACACTGCACCAAGACCTTGAAGGGAAGCATCACAGAAGACCTCGAACGGTTTGGATTCATCAGGAGGAGTCAGAACTGGAGCAGTGACTAACTTCTCTTTCAGGGTGTTGAAAGTGATGTCACATTCAGGAGACCAGACGTACTTCACATGCTTCTGGAGAAGGTTGGAAAGAGGCTTCGCGATCTTAGAGAAGTTCTCAACGAACCTTCGACAATAGCTTGCGAGCCCAAGGAAGCTGCGGAGTTGCTTCACGTTCTGAGGTGGTTCCCAATTCACAATTGCAGACACCTTCTCAGGATTAACCGCTATGCCCTTGGCAGAGATGATATGCCCAAGGTAGAGAACCTCATCGAGCAAAAACTCGCATTTTGAAAACTTGGCATAGAATTGATGTTCTCTGAGCTTATCCAGAACCAAACGCAAGTGCTTGGCATGATCCTCCTTGTTCTTGGAAAAGACCAAAATGTCATCGAGGTAGACCAAGACGAAGTCATTTGTGTAGGCGTTGAAGATGAAATTCATCATGCGAGAGAATGTTGGCGGAGCGTTGACGAGGCCAAAATACATGACAGTGTATTCATATGAACCATAGCTTGTTCTGAAGGCTGTCTTAGGGATATCTTCTTCATGAATGCGAATTTGATGATAGCCCATACGGAGATCAAGCTTGGAGAATACTTGAGCACCTTTGAGTTGTTCAAACAGCTCATTGATGTTGGGAAGTGGGTACTTGTTCTTTATAGTCTTCTTGTTCAATGGACGGTAGTCGACACAGAGTCGGTCCGTTCCATCCTTCTTCTTCACAAAAAGAACTCCACAACCCCACGGAGAAGAACTAGGTCGGATGAGACCCATACGCTCTTGAATATCGAGTTGTTTCTTCAGCTCCTTCAACTCTTCAGGTCCAAGCTTATAAGGACGTTTGCAAACAGGTTCCGTGTCAGGCTCAAGATCGATGACGAATTCAACTGGCCGGTGCGGAGGCATTCCTGGAAGCTCTTCTAGAAAGACGTCTTGATATTCGCAAACGACCAGAATTTGAGAGATGGCATCCAGCTCACCCTTCTCATTGAGTGAAAACAGTCGAATGGTATTATCCCAAGCGGCAAAGACGATTACATCCTTAGACGAATGAGTCAATTGAATCTGCCTGGCAGCACAATCAAGCTGAGCCTTGTGCTTAGAAAGCCAGTCCATGCCGAGAATTAGATCAATATCCGAGTTACTGAGAACAATTGGAGAGGACAGACACTTATAGTCGCCCATCATGATAGAAACATCCGGAACCATAGAGCTTGCGTTCATGAATTTACCCGGAGAGACAACTGATAACTGCCTAGGAAAATCTTGGAAAGGCAACTCATGCTTAGATGCAAATGGTCTTGAAATGAAACAATGCGATGCACCAGTATAAAAAATGACTTTTGTAGGAATATCATTAACAGGAAGGTTACCCATGATCACTTCTGACGAGTCCTCTGCCTGAGATGGGTTCATCAAGTTGACCTTTGCAGACTTGGGATTATGCTTGACCATTGCATTGCTAACAGATCTCACAGGAGGTGGAGGAGGAAGACGCCTTTGGTTGAAGCATTTGTTTGCATAGTGACCTTTCTGCTGACACTTGTTGCACGTAACCTCTGAAAGCGGCCGGTGATACGGAGCACTTGACCTTGGAGCATGAGACGAAGTTTTGTTCTGAAAGCCTGGGTTGGGGGGGGGGGAAGATCCATTGCCACCTTTGCTCTTCTGCTGATAAGGCTGGCGGAACGGAGGAGGAAGCAACCAGAACTTTTGCTGCTTAGCTGCCACTAGAGTTGAAGAAGAAGAGGGACTTGCATCCCTGACTCTCTTCTTAGAAGCATCGCACTTGAGCTGAGCAGCCTCTTGCTTTAATGCCATGTTGTACAATTCATCATACTTTTTCGGCTCAAAAAGCACAAGAGCTAGTTGCAAATCTTCTCTGAGGCCACCTCTGAACTGATAAATCATGCTCTTCTCGTCAAGGACGTCTTGCTTGGCGAAGCGAGCGAGCTTCTGGAACATGATGTTGTATTGGTAAACAGATAAGCTGCCTTGCTTCAGATTGCGGAACTCCTCACGCTTACTCTCAACAACACTCTAAGGAATGTGGTGAGCTATGAAGTCTTGGCGGAAATCATCCCAGGTAATCACACGACCTCCTTTGGAATCTTTGTATTGTTGATACCACTCAGCAGCTTGGTCTTTGAGTTGGAACGAAGCAAACTTGACAAAGTCCTCAGGCCCGACGTTGCTGCACTCAAAATGTTTGCAGATATCCACGAGCCAATCATCAGCGTCTGTGGCCTCGACACAGTTACTGAAGGTCTTCGGCTGGTTTGCGAGGAACTGGTTGAGTGTAGCAAACTGAGTTTGGTTGTTGCCATTGCCTTGATTTCCTTGGTTGCGCTCTTGCAAGAGTTGCATAATCAGCTGCGTGTTGGCGTTGGTAGCGGCCATCACAGCTTGCCATGCCTTCGGAGGTGGAGGTGGTGGCGGAGGTTCTGGATTCTGACGCATTGGAGGAGCCATCCTGAAGAGGGTGACATCCGTTAGCATCTTGACAGACATATATTGAAGCTGAATCAAATGGATCAAAATTGCAACATATAGCCTTAACATTCAAACAAGAATGAATGAATGAATGAATTCCAAATTAAATGATCACACTTCCATAAATTGATAAGCCACTCAGATAGAGGTAAATGAATAAAACAACAAGGTACGGACATGAACAAATACTTGGTAAGGATTACCCAATCACAAATCAAATATCTGCGGAAGAAATACTAGAGCTACATGAATTCCCACCTATGAAACTCCCGAAACTTTCCGGTTATGCAATAAGGTGTTGGGGATACAGGGGAAGCATAATATCTCACCCAAAACTAGCAAATCCTACATCTAGCTGTATCCATCCTTCAACACATAACCAAGAAACCTTCGGAAATCATTTACCTCAATCTTCGAAAAGCATCCATTAAACGAGTTATGGAAATACTCCCGAACTCCCGCCCCAGTACTGGGTGGCATCGAGGTTATCTCACCAACAACTGCATAAAAGAGATTTTCGATGTCGGCGAAACTCAGATATTCCAGAACTGCAATGATAAAATTGTGACGACAACACCTCGGAGCTCAACTCCTCGGGACACTGCCACAACCCCTAAATGTCAAGAGGCACCAAGAACAATGTTCTCGTCACAAAACCATCGGAACGATTCCAAGATACCCGCGTGATCCTAAATTTTTTTTAGTAAAATTTGAGAAGAGAAGAGTCAAAACTCTACGCCAGGATGCCTCACCAGAGTGACGAAGGGACTGAGGAGTAAAAAGAATCCCAGTCTCCGATATATATAATCCTAAAAGACTCAAAAAATTTTCTAGACTCAACAATGCCAACGATTCGATCAAGAAGGGGGCTCCTAAGTCGGGGAAGGCTCTGATTACCAACTTGTAACACCCACGATGCGGCTATATCTCCCACGTGTCGGAGCACGACTTAGAGGCATAACCGCATTGTAGACATAGCCGCCCCATCTTCTGCTTCAGAGGTTCAAAACGGCAATTTTTCTCCAACATTAAAACTGCTGAGCCGGCATCCATCTTATCAGATGAATGTATTATCTCCTTGACCCGGCGCACCCAATGGGTTGTGGATTCACCATCCTCTTGCTTGCAGTTGGTCAGGTCCACAATCGACATAGGCTGTTTACACGTGTCCTTAAAGTTCTGGATGAACCGGGCTTTCAACTCTGCCCATGAGCTGATAGAATTGGGTGGCAATCCCTTTAACCAAGTACGAGTTGTTCCATCTAACATCATGGTTAATTACTTGGCCATTGCAGCATCACTCACCTCCAACAATTCCATAGCCATCTCGTAACTCTCAATCCAAGCCCCCGGCTGTAGGTTAGCCGTGTAATTAGGCACTTTACGAGGCCCCTTGAAGTCCTTTGGCAAACACTCATTGCGTATGGCCGGCACCAAGCAAGGCACGCCTCCGGTTCCTGTGGCCATTCCTGCCTCAACCGAGGTTGCTAGATAAGCCGGAAAGGTTTGATGAGCCACCTGATCTGCTGCCATTTGAGCTGCTCATTCCGCCTCTTGACGAATCCTCTCCTGATCCGCCAAGTTACGGGCTCCAGCCCGCACCGGCTCATGCCTGTATGGCCGGTTGTGGCATTGAGCATTGCTTGACATATCTGCGGACTCCATATGCCTACTGAAACTCGGGCTCCGGCTTGGGCGAGGAGTTGAGTGGATCCTGTCTCGACTGTAGGAGTACGCATCCTGCTGTGCCAGAGCCGTTTGAAGAAGTTCTCTGACCCTCCGTGTTTCAATTGCTGCTGGTGAGTCTCCTTCCATTGGGAGAGCCACCAAACGAGCCGACACTGCGATGAGGTTTTCCAAAGGGTTGGAGAAGTGACCTGGCGGTGTTGGCACGTAATGAGGTCGAGCGGTAATTATACAAGGTGGCTCTGTGGCATGTGGCTGAACCGGTGCGCTGGGTGTCGTGATCCGGTTTGCCTCTGGCGGGTTGCTCCCCCCGGCCCCGGGTGTATGGAACAGGTTCCTCGGATCAAGCGTTAGAGGCAGACGTGATTGAGTTTTTTGATGCCTCGTCCTCATGAGCTGGTTTGATGCGTTAAGGTCCACCGAGAGCCGGAAAGTCTCCACTTGAAGTTGCTGAGCACGAGCATCCAAAGCCGCCCACTTTGCTACCATCCGGGTTTCCTCTGCGGCTATATTTTCCTTAGCTTGCAGCATCTCCTCACGCACGCGTGCCACCTCTGCATCGTGCTGGGCTTTATCCACCGGCTCTACCACGACGATTAATAGAGTTGTCAGTTTGTCCATGAGGTCCATTAGAATCTGAGCCGGGGGTGCGCGGGGTCTTCTGACCCGGCTGCAGCCGACCCGGTAGCTGCTGCTGCCGCTGCGGTAGAGTTCTGCCCGGGTTGTGTCCCTGCCATGAAGACTCCGGCCCAATTCGGCGGCTCAAGGGGGTCCGGAATACTGCTGCCATCGGAACAACCCCCGAGCATGCCGTCTTGTAGCTGGTACAAAGAGTCTGTCTCACCCGTTGATGATGCAGTGTCAGAACAGACGGCCGTCTCACCGCCCTCCACCGATCCTTCAGAGTATTCACCGCCGTGGATGCAGCCTATGAAGGCACGCTTCACGACTGATTGAACATGGGTGGTCCTTGTGCGCTGAGCCGTTTCGATGAGGTTGGTGTGGACATCTGGATCAGGGCCCGAGTCGCCGATCCGGCCGATGAAAACGTGAATTCCGCTGAAGGGGACCCGGTACCCGTACTCGATTGAGCCGGCCTCGGGGCCCCAGCCTGCATCGTCGATGTAGAGCTTGCCGCGACGACTCTTGGTCATCCGGCCCACAGCGTATCCCTTGAGCCCTTCGAAGCTGCCCTTCAAGAACTCAAATCTGCCGTGCGCTAGCCCCATGGTGGGTGCCAACTGTCATGGAATTGTCATGACAGATGTCCTAGAGCAAGGACTTAGTCCTAGGGCCATCGCACTAGGAAAGCTTAAAGGGTTTAATCAGGACAAAGGACATGAGAGAGTTTTTATACTAGTTCGGCCCCTTACGATGAAGGTAAAAGCCTACGTCTAGTTGGGTTTGGTATTGCTAGGGTTTCGATCTCCAAGAGGCTCAACTCGCCGGCTTGGTTATCGATTTGTTGTCTCTTGCCCTAAGCTGCCACCGGGTCATCCCCTTATATACATGGGTTGACGCCTGGTGGCCTACAGAGTCCCGGCCGGCTCATAATCATGTCCGGCTCGGTGACTTTATTTATATGCCTTTCTTTACAAGTCTTTCCTTACATATGGCGGTTCATAATATCAGGCCTTAAACCGCCTTCAGGCCCTTGGGCCTTCTATAATACTTAATAAACTACAATCTTGGATGTTTACTGGGCTTCTTGCGTAACCTGCCATTGGGGCTGACCCGGCCCCTCCTGGGCGGGTCTCAGCTGATAGTAATATCCCCAACATTAGGCCCCAGGTTGACTTTGAACTTTGTTCTTTGTCAATCTTCCATACTTAGCCAAAAAATCCATCTTCTTTTCTTTACTGAAATTCCCTTGTAACCCGCTGTGACGTCATCTCTTGAAAACGCAAAAGATTTTCATGACATCATCTTCCAATGGATATTTTATATTTAATGCTTCCCGAGAATCGAGGCGCCTATATAGCTGGATAACCATTATTCGGTTCTCCCTTGATTTTCGCGCCCGTCTGTTTGCATCTTTCCTTATAAATAGGCTCGCCCCGGCCTTCCTCATTCTTCTCTCTCTCTCTCTCTCTCTCTCTCTCTTTGTCTTCTTCCTCTCGCGACCCTGCTACTGCTCGTGCTTCGCCGCCGCCGCGCCTTATCTCCGTCGTCGACTCTGGCCGCTGCATCGACCTGAACCGATCCAGAGAACCCGCGGCGACCTTTGCAGTAGACCTGCAACCGTGAGCTTTCTTTCTTTCATGCCTCAGATCTTCATTAGGGTTTCCAAGCTCCTGCGTGTTCTTCGTAGTTCATCATAGTTCTTCTACTGCCTCCTCTTTCTGATCCAAAAGAGATGTATGTTCATGCAATAGTTGCTTGGTGCCTCCTTTTGATATTAGCAGAATCCTTTTTCTGGTACAAGAGCTATGTTTAGATCTGATGAACTCATCTAGACTGTATTTTTAGGTCTAGAATTTTTTTCATTTTGAACATCCATTTGATCTGAAATAATATCAACCATTTTGGGAAACTTGTTTGTCCCAATACTTAGCTGAATTCACTTTCTGAAAGAATCTATAGTCATGGCGGCTTACCGCACCGGCTTTCTTTTCCTTATATGTCATTAGCCCTTAGTTAAGCCGCCATTACTTGTTTTGCATCTTCATCCCTTAACTGTTAATCTCATCATTAAACTGAACCGGCATGATGCTTTTTTCAGTTCCTTGCACATCATGCCGTCCAAAACGCCAACCATCTGTAACTGGGTTCCCTCAACCATAACTGAGCAACGTTTAAAAAAGTTCTTCATCATAGGATTTCTGCCATCAAAAGCCATCATGTCTTACCGTGCCCCTGATCCGGAAGAAGAACGACCCAATCCAAGAGACGGCGAAGTGATTGTTTTTACTGACCACATGAACCGTGGCTTCTCACCGCTCGGCTCAAAGTTCTTCAGAGAGGTCCTTCACTTTTTAAAACTCCATCCTCAGGACATCGAGCCGAATTCCATATCTAATATTTGTAACTTCCAAGTGCTCTATGAGGTGTATCTTCAGCAAGAGCCGACCGTAGAGCTGTTTAGAGAATACTTTTATCTGAACCGGCAGAACGAGTGCACCAACGGCCTTAGCTTAGAGCTTGGAGGCATCTCAATTCAGCGTCGGCAGGGTGCTGTCTTCCCTCTCATAGTCTTACCAAGTCACCCGAAGGACTGGAACCAAACTTGGTTCTACTGTCAGGACATCTCACCAGCAAACGAGAAGCCACTGCCGGGTTACCGCCCCGATCGTCTTGACTCCAAGTTCATGCTTCCAGATAAACTCACTGTTGCCGAACGTAAGAGATTGATGCCATCCATCAAAAAGATCAATGCTCTGTTAGGGAACGGGTTGACTGGAGTTGATCTGACCCGCTGCTGGATCTCATGGTGGGTTATTCCTTTAAGCCGTTGGTCAAAGTTGATGTATGAATATGGTGGAGGCCCGGACGACTCTCTTCGTCATAGCCCGGTTCAACTAACCGAAGAAGACATTGTCTCAATGTCAAACCTTTTGGTGAATGGGAAATATGAAGACTGCAGTATTGTTGGGTTAAATTCCTTCTGTAAGCTTAACCCAATGCCAGAAGTAAGGATATTCTGATCTCTTTTCCTTTGTATTTTACCCAGCCGTATTGTTTAGCACTGACCTTTTATCTTGTCTTTGCCTGTCTGCAGGCCAACTCTGACTTTTGGAAAGTGAAATATGACCACGAGGCTGCCAAGAAAGCGAAAGCCGCCGCCATGAATGCCAAGAAAACGATCCGGAAGTCGAAGAAGAAAAAGAAGACCACTACTGAAGATTTGTTGAAGCCTGATGACACGTCTGATTCGGAGGTAGCCCTTGATTCCCTTGTCCAATTTTTTAACAATCTTATTGACACTGATCATTACCAGGATGACACTGGGGCCAGTCAAGCCGGGGAAGCAGAGGTAACTATCATTTCCTCCGACTCAGAGCCCTTACCAAGACACAAAGTTCGACGAGTGATCCGTAAAGTAAGGTTTTCTAACCCTTTAGCTCACTTGGATCCCAAATTTCGTTTGAAAAAGCAGCAACATGAAAGCCGCCGTCAAGCGGGGATTGAAGATGAACCGGCTGCCGTTTTTCAACAAACTCCTCGGAAACGTCCGAATGAGGTTTACTTATTTCTGTCTTTAACTCTGTTTAATGGATCCTTCTCCTTGTATTTCTTTTAATTCCTTTTTATCCTTTCAGGAGGTGTCTCGCTCTTCTGGAGACTCATCGCAAATGCAATTCCTGGCTTTCAAGACTGCTCCCGGGTAATTAGAAATCCTCCTTTCTTTCGGTTTGTTCAATTGTACCTTTATACTGATAATCCTGCAACCTTTTTTCTTAGTGGTCAAGCTAAATCCAAAAAATCGAAGGCAGCTAAGCCGGCGGAAGACCCGCCGGTGCTGGCATCTGACCCGGCTAGGCCGCCTTCTCCATTAGCTGACGCTCTAGAAGACCCACCTGTTGACACCGAAGCAAATCATCCCGAGCCGTCATTTGACGAAACTACTGTGAACCCTTCTACAACCGGACCATCAAGCTCAGCCAACCTGCCGTCTCCGCCTGCACAAGATGTTCAAATTACCGGGAACCGCTTTATTGAGCTGGGGAACCCAACCGTGCTGGCTCGGTGTACAGCAAAACAAGAGGCATTGGAGAGGCAAAACGTTCACTTTGACATTGCCAACTATGACCGTCTTAATGCGACTGATATTTTGTCCGGCTATCTTAATCATGTAAACTCCAGCCGCGATTCTAAGATTGAGATGGTTAAGCAGCTGCAGTTAAAATATGAGGTACATTTTTCCGGCTTATCTGTATTCCTTCAGCCCCCAAGTCTTCAGATTATGAGAGAACCGGAATAACCTGTTGACTTTAAAATATAGGCTGGGACCTTTACCTTTGAATCTTTTCTTGACTTTAATAGAACAAAGCCCCACCTGTAATCCCTAAGGACTGGCTCATTTTGATTATACATGAACCTGTACTTTAAATTGTTTTGAGACCATCTTCAAAGTATTTAATACTCCAGCTTAACCTTGATAAACTTGCTGAACTGCATACATTGGCCCCCAAGTGCTAAGTATTGCTACTTTGTACGGTACTTGGGACTTTAATATGTCTGTAGAGTTGTAGAAATTTGATTTGGCATACATTAGCCCCCAAGTGTCAAGTGGTTTTTTATAAAGTACTTGAGACTTGAATCTTGAATTTTGAACTTTGAAACCAACTCTTGACTCATCTGAATGTTTTTCAGAATGTCGTATCTGAATTAAACTCTCAATTGACTGATGCGAAGACCCGGCTAGCGAGTCAGGATACAGAAATCAAATCCGTTAACTCCAAACTGAAAATAAGTCTCTCTGCAATAGAAAATTTAAAGACCAGCTTTGCTGCCAAGGAGAAAATTTGGGCAGAGGAAAAAACGCTTTTGGCCCAACGTGCTGAGACGGTCGAAATAGCTCTGAAAGAGATTTCAACAGAGTTGAACGGGTTAAAGGGCCGGGTGTCTCAAATGGTAGCTGCTATCTTTGGTAAGCTGTCTGACTAACTTTTGTGTGTTGTTTGCAAATCCAGAGTCTAATCTGCCAACTGACTTTGTGTGTAAAATTTATGCAGGTCCTCGAAGCAAAAATCTAAGCCAAGACCCGTTGATTAAACTGAAGGCAGTATATACTTTGGTTGAACAACTATATATTGGCGCACAACGGGCTCTGGCCGCCATCCCTGCTGCTAATCAAGGACCTAACCGACTTAGTGACGTCCTGAAGAAACTGTCCATCCTTCCTGCAAGGTTTCAAGAAGTAAAACGCTCCTACGCATGAGCCGGAGCTTTGACTACCCTGAGTCGCTCCAAGGCTTGGGTGCCAGACCTAGACCCAGCGGACGTGGCCAGAGGCTATCCCACCGTGAAGGAAGACGTGTCTCCTTTTGATCAGGATGACTTCATGGTTGCGTGCGCGGAGTCCGGCCTCAAGCAACTACCCTTGGAGATGATACCAATGTTGATAAATACCAGCTGGGTTTTGATACTGATAATAAGAAGATGGCCACTCCCTCATACAAGGTAACAGATTTGATCCCACCGGTGAGAGAAGATACATTTGCCCTGAAAGTTGACCTGGTCGGCCTTATCGATGACGAAGCCGAATTTGTTGCTGTGAACGGTTTTGATTGGTCAAAACCCAACTTCCAGCCAATAGAAGGTGGTGAACCGGCGAGGGAGGAACAATGATCATCTTCATGGGCATATAAAGCCTTGTAATAACTTAGTTGTGAAAATACTGTATGCTTTGCTTATGCCATCGCGCATAAAACACCTTTTATGGGAGTCTGTTTCCTGATGCCAATATATGCATCGTATTTAATGTTTGTTTCTGCAATGTTTGAACTCTATTCCTGTAAATACAAGGAAAAGACTGGCTTGGTGGCTTAGAACCAAACGGGTTAAAACACCCAATTTATAGCCAATACGTTTACCACATTAAGAACCAGAGACAGATATAAATAAAGGATAAGGGCTAACTCTTTAGTTAGTGCGTATAAGCAATAACCATACCTTGTCCCTTTTGATCCTCACACCGCCGATTTAAATAACCCGGGTGATGAATTTGATAATTCAATCTTTATGAGAAGCCAATGCTTTTTTGAATACTCAATGATTACTATACCTTGATAGGTTGCATCTTTTGATCCGTAAGCCGCCGGTGTGAATGACCCGAGCAGCTGTGTTGTCAAATAGTCGAGCCCGTGAAGAAGACCAGGCTAATTGTTTGTAATATTGAAACAACAAAAACTAAAAAGCAAGTAACAGATAATAAACATAATTTAACCCTGTATTCAAAAGGTTGGGGGTTTCTGATTCGAATAATCAGTAAACCAGACCAATGGGGTTAAGCTAAGGTTCGAATACGACCATATAGCCCCCAGTGGCTTTGGCGTTGCGCCGATCAAGAGGGTACCGACATCTATGTTCTCTTTGGTTCGAATATGACCTATGTTTGAACAAGAAGCCCCCAAATGACCTTGAGAGGTTTTTAACGACCCTGATTCAAATATGATCCAAGTCGGACCCAAAAGGGGTTAAGCTATGATTCAGATACGATCAAGAAGCCCCCAAGTGAATTTGGCTTTGAGCCGATCAAGAGAGTTACAACAACTATGTTCTCTTTGGTTCGAATAGGACCTATGTTTGAACAGGAAGCCCCCAAGTGACCATGAGATTGCAGCTAGATTCGGATACGATCATAAGCTGGACCAAAAAAGGTTAAACTTGATTCAAATATGATCAGCTCCTTAATAGTCATTTGAAACATAAGAAATAACAAAGATGCATAATCTTTCAAAAGAAAAGAGACCGGTGGTCTTACTTTATTGCTTAATCATGGTATATACAATGTTAAAGTATGTACATGATGAGAGCCGGCGGCTCAGGTGTAGTATGGCCGAAGTTGAGCAATATTCCACGGCCGGCGGGTCTCTTCCTCCGACTTACACGAGTCTTGGTGCTCTCGAACGTCAATGAGGTAATATGACCCATTGTTTAAGTTCTTACTGACCACAAAGGGTCCTTCCCAAGCCGGGGATAACTTGTGTGCATCTGACAGATCCTGAATGAGCCGGAGCACCAAGTCGCCTTCCTGAAAAGTCCCGGATTTAACCCGGCGGCTGTGATAACGACATAGGTCCTGTTGATAAATTGCTGACCGGGCTGCTGCTAAGTCTCTTTATTCATCCAACAAGTCAAGTGCATCTTGTCTGGCTTGTTCATTATTGGCTTCAACATAAGCCGCCAGACGGGGCGAGTCATGACGGATGTCACTAGGCAACACTGCTTCTGCTCCATAAACCATGAAGAAAGGTGTGTAACCTGTCGACCTGTTAGGTGTGGTGTTGATACTCCATAACACCGAGGGTAATTCCTCTACCCAAAAACCCGACGTTCGCTGTAAGGGAACCATAAGCCGGGGTCTTATACCTTTCAAAATTTCCTGATTGGCTCTCTCAGCTTGACCATTGAATTGAGGATGAGCTATAGAAGAAACATCAAGCCGGATGTGTTCACGTTGACAAAACTCCTCCATAGCTCCTTGGGATAGATTAGTGCCATTATGAGTGATAATGTTGTGTGGGAAACCAAAACGGAAGATCATCTTTTTCATGAACTGAACCGCCGTGGCTGCGTCACACTTACTCACTGGCTCTGCCTCAACCCACTTAGTGAATTTATCAACTGCCACCAAGAGATGTGTCTTTTTATCCTTGGACCTTTTGAAAGGCCCCACCATGTCAAGCCCCCAGACCGCAAACAACCAAGTGATTAGGATCATCCGGAGCTCCTGAGCCGGCACATGCGCCCGTCGTGCAAACTTTTGACATCCATCACATCTACTGACCAGATCTTCTGCATCAGCGTGAGCCGTCAACCAATAAAAGCCATGACAAAAAGCCTTGGCCACCAGAGATTTTGACCCGACGTGATGACCACAATCACCTTCATGGATCTCACGAAGTATTTCTTGACCTTCTTCAGGGGAAACGCACCGCTGATACGCTCCAGAGACACTGCGATGGTATAATTCTCCATCTGAAATCGACATTGACTTAGACTGCTGGGTTATCTGTCGAGCCAGAGTCTCATCTGCTGGCAACTCTCCTTGGGTCATGTAAGCCAAAAACGGTACTGTCCAATCTGGGATGACATGAAGAGCCGCCACCAACTGCGCCGCCGGGTCAGGAACAGCTAAATCTTCTTCTGTGGGCAACTTGATACAGGGGTTATGCAAAACATCCAAAAAGGTGTTAGGTGGCACCGGCTTACGCTGAGACCCCAACCGGCTTAAGGCATCATCCACCTCGTTCTTTCGATGGTCAATGTGCTCCACATGATAACCTTTAAAATGTCCTGCAACGGCATCAACCTCCCAGCGATAAGCCGCCATGAGAGGGTCCTTGGAATCCCACTTGCCAGATACCTGTTGAGCCACTAGATCTGAGTCGCCAAGACATCTGACCCGGCTCAAACTCATCTCTTTCGCCACTCGAAGACCACGGAGCAAGGCTTCATATTCTGCTACGTTGTTAGTGCAAGGAAACATCAACCGTAACACATAACAAAATTTGTCACCTCGCGGAGAAGTTAACACAACTCCTGCCCCCGAGCCTTCCAACTGTCTAGACCCATCAAAATGAATAGTCCAATACGTGTTGTCTGGTTTCTCTCCTGGCATCTGCATCTCTGTCCAGTCATTGATGAAATCATCAAGTGCTTGAGATTTGATCGCAGTATGCGGCACATACTTCAACCCATGAGACCCAAGCTCAATTGCCCACTTGGCGACTCGCCCAGTGGCTTCTCTGTTTTGAATGATGTCTCCCAAAGGAGCAGAGCTGACCACAGTGATCGGGTGACCCTGGAAGTAATGTTTAAGCTTCCGGCTTGCCATGAATACCCCATATACGAGTTTCTGCCAATGCGGATATCGTTGCTTGGATTCAATCAACACCTCACTGACGTAGTAAACCGACCATTGAACCGGATGTTCCTTGCCAGCCTCCTTGCGCTACACCACAATAGCCACACTAATAGCCCATGAGTTGGTGGCCACATATAATAACAATGGCTCTTTTTCAACTGGAGCAGCAAGAACCGGCGGCTCAGCAAGCTGTGCCTCCAGATCCTCAAAAGCAGTATTTGCAGCATCACTCCAAATAAAAGCATCTATTTTCTTCATCATCTGATACAAAGGCATTGCCTTCTCCCCTAACCGGCTTATGAACCGGCTCAAGGCCGCGACACGACCCGCCAGCCGCTGAACGTCATTGATGCATGTTGGCTTGGCTAAAGACGTAATTGCTTTGATTTTCTCTGGGTTAGCTTCAATACCTCGGTTGGACACCAGAAAACCCAAGAGCTTGCCAGCTGGTACTCCAAAAACACACTTGGCCGGGTTAAGCATCATTTTGTAGATCTGGAGATTATCGAAAGTCTCTTTCAGATCTGTGACCAAGGTTTCCTCCTTCCTGGACTTTACCACTATATCATCCACGTAAGCATGAACATTGCACCCAATTTGATCGTGAAGACAATTCTGCACACACCGCTGGTAAGTCGCCTGGGCGCTCTTAAGCCCAAAAGGCATAGACACATAGCAAAAAGCTCCAAAGGGAGTAATAAAAGCTGTCTTCTCCTGATCCTTGACCGCCATCTTAATCTGATGATAACCAGAATAAGCATCCAAGAAACTCAAACGTGCACAACCCGCTGTAGTATCAATGATTTGATCATTACGAGGGAGAGCAAAAGGATCAGCCGGACAAGTTTTGTTCAGATCAGTGTAATCTACACACATACGCCAGGTGCCATTCTTTTTTAGTACGAGCACTGGGTTAGCTAACCACTCTGGGTGAAAGACCTATATGATGAACCCGGCCGCTAAGAGCTGAGCCATCTCTTCTCCAATGGCCTTGCGCCTTTCCTCATTGAACCGTCGGAGAAAATGTCTAACAGGTTTGAACTTTGGATCAATATTAAGAGTGTGCTCAGCGAGTTCCCTCGGGACACCCGGCATGTCCAAAGGTTTCCATGCAAAGATGTCTCGGTTCTCATAGATGAACTCGATGAGCGCGCTTTCCTATTTCGGATACAAGTTTGCGTTGATGATGAACTGTTTGGATGAGTCGCTGGGCACAAAGTCAACATCTTAGTGTCATCAGCTGATTTGAATTTCAACACCGGCTCATGCTCTGTTGTTGGTTTCTTTAATGACGTCATGTCTGCTGGGTCAACATGATCCTTGTAAAATTTTAACTCCTCTATTGCACAAACAGATTCAACATAGGCAGCATCACCTTCTTCACACTCCAAGGCTAACTTCCGGCTCCCATGTACTATAATGGTGCCCTTATGACCCGGAATCTTGAGCTGTAAATACACGTAACACGGCCGAGCCATGAACTTGGCATAAGCCGGCCGTCCAAACAGAGCATGATATGGGCTCTTGATCTTAACCACCTCAAAGGTTAATTTTTCTGCTCTGGAGTCATACTCAGCCCCAAAGGCTACTTCCAGCTCAATCTTACCAACTGGGTATGCCGACTTACCAGGTACCACACCGTGAATGACAGTGTTGGATTGTTTAAGATTTTTATCAGTTAATCCCATCCGGCGGAACGTCTCATAATAGAGGATGTTGATGCTGCTGCCTCCATCCATGAGTACCGTAGTAAACTTGTATCCACCAACCTGAGGTGCCACTACCAAGGCCAAGTGACCCGGATTATCAACCTGGGGCGGGTGATCCTCTCTGCTCCACACAATAGGCAGTTCAGACCAACGTAGATAACGTGGAATCGCCGGCTCAACGGCATTGACGGCCCTCTTGTGAAGTTTCTGGTCCCTCTTACATAAACTGGTGGTAAATACATGGTATTGCCCACTACTCAGCTGCTTCAGGTTGCTTTGATAACCGGATTACTGTTGTTGATTACCTTGGCTGGGTTGCTGATTATATCCTCCTTGGTGACCAGGATAACCTTGACCGTGAAAACCTCCTCCGCCTAAACCGGCGCCCGGGCTGTGAAAACCGCCTCCTCCTGAACTGCCACTGGGCCGTGACCTCCATCAAATGTGTTTGAATTTTTAAACGCCTTCATGATCGTACAATCTTTCCACAGGTGGGTGGCTGGCTTCTCCCGGGTGTCGTGCTTTGGACAAGGTTCATTTAACAACTACTCAAGGGTGGGACCTGAACCGCCCGACCGAGGGGGCTGTCTGCCCTTGCGCCGTTGATTACCACCCTGTGCATTAGTGTTAGCAACAAACTCATCAGGCTTCCGTTTATTACCTCCCTGATTCGCCGGGTTATGCTGGTGACCCTTGCCGTTCTCCTTTCCCTTCGTTGCCTTTTCTTCGTCAGACACCGGGTCCTTGGTAGTATCAGAATCAGCATACTTGATGAGAGCCGCCATCAACGTTCCCATGTCATTACAGTCACGCTTGAGCCGCCCCAGCTTCTGCTTCAGAGGTTCAAAACGGCAATTTTTCTCCAACATTAAAACTGCTGAGCCGGCATCCATCTTATCAGATGAATGTATTATCTCCTTGACCCGGCGCACCCAATGGGTTGTGGATTCACCATCCTCTTGCTTGCAATTGGTCAGGTCCAGAATCGACATAGGCTGTTTACACGTGTCCTTAAAGTTCTGGATGAACCGGGCTTTCAACTCCGCCCATGAGCCGATAGAATTGGGTGGCAATTCCTTTAACCAAGTACAAGCTGTTCCATCTAACATCATGGTGAAATACTTGGCCATTGCAGCATCACTGACCTCCAACAATTCCATAGCCATCTCGTAACTCTCAATCCAAGCCCCCGGCTGTAGGTCAGCCGTGTAATTAGGCACTTTACGAGGCCCCTTGAAGTCCTTTGGAAAACGCTCATTGCGTATGGCCGGCACCAAGCAAGGCACGCCTCCGGTTCTTGTGGACACTCCTGCCTCAACTGAGGTTGCTGGATAAGCCGGAAAGGTTTGATGAGCCGCCTGATCTGCTGCCATTTGAGCTACTCATTCCGCCTCTTGACGAATCCTCTCCTGATCCGCCAAGTTAAGGGCTCCAGCCCGCACCGGCTCATGCCTGTATGGCCGGTTGTGGCGTTGAGCATTGCTTGACATATCTACGGACTCCATATGCCTACTGAAACTCGGGCTCCGGCTTGGGCGAGGAGTTGAGTGGATCCTGTCTCGACTGTAGGAGTACGCATCCTGCTGCGCCAGAGCCGTTTGAAGAAGTTCTCTGACCCTCCGTGTTTCAATTGCTGCTGGTGAGTCGCCTTCCATTGGGAGAACCGCCAACGAGCCGACGCTGCGATGAGGTTTTCCAAAGGGTTGGAGAAGTGACCTGGCGGTGTTGGCACGTAATGAGGTGGAGCGGTAATTATACGAGGTGGCTCTGTGGCACGTGGCTGAACCGGTGCGCCGGGTGTCGTGATCCGGTTTGCCTCTGGCGGGTTGCTTCCCCCGGCCCCGGGTGTATGGAACAGGTTCCTCGGATCAAGCATCAGAGGCAGACGTGATTGAGTTTTCTGATGCCTCCTCCTCATGACCTCGTTTGATGCATTAAGGTCCACCGAGAGTCGGAAAGTCTCCGCTTGAAGTTGCTGAGCACGAGCATCCAAAGCCACCCGCTCTGCTGCCATCCGGGTTTCCTCTGCGGCTTGATTTTTCTTAGCTTGCACCAGCTCCTCACGCACATGTGCCACCTCTGCGTCATGCTGGGCTTTATCCGCCGGCTCTACCACGGCGGTTAACGGAGTTGTCACTTTGTCCATGAGGTCCATTAGAATCTGAGTCGGGGGGCGCGCGGGGTCTTCTGACCCGGCTGCAGCCGACCCGGTAGCTGCCGCTACCGCTGCGGTAGAGTTCTGCCCGGGTTGTGTCCCTGCCATGAAGACTCCGACCCAATTCGGCGGCTCAAGGGGGTCCGGAATACTGCTGCCATCGGAACATCCCCCGAGCATGCCGTCTTGTAGCTGGTACAAAAAGTCCGTCTCGCCCGTTGATGATGCAGTGTCAGAACAGACGGCCGTCTCACTGCCCTCCACCGATCCTTCAGAGTATTCACCGCCATGGATGTAGCCTACGAAGGCACGCTTCACGACAGATTGAACACGGGTGGTCCTTGTGCGCTGAGCCGTTTCGATGAGGTTGGTGTGGACATCTGGCTCAGGGCCCGACTCGTTGATCCGGCCGATGAAAATGTGAATTCCGCTGAAGGGGACCCGGTACCCGTACTTGATTGAGCCGGCCTCGGGGCCCCAACCTTCGTCGTCGATGTAGATCTTGCCGCGACGACTCTTGATCATCCGGCCCACAACATATCCCTTGAGCCCTTCGAAGCTGCCCTTCAAGAACTCAAATCCACCATGCGCTGGCCCCACGGTGGGCGCCAACTGTCGTCGAATTGTCACGGCAGATGTCCTAGCGCAAGGACTTAGTCGTAGGGCCATCACACTAGGAAGCTTAAAGGGTTTAATCGGGACAAAGGACACAAGAGAGTTTTTGTACTAGTTCGGCCCCTTACGATGAAGGTAAGAGCCTACGTCTAGTTGGGTTTGGTATTGCTAGGGTTTCGATCTCCAAGAGGCTCAACTCGCCGGCTTGGTTATCGATTTGTTGTCTCTTGCCCTAAGCCGCCACCGGGTCGTCCCCTTATATACATGGGTTGATGCCTGGTGGCCTACAGAGTCCCGGCCGGCTCATAATCGTGTCCGGCTCGGTGACTTTCTTTATATGACTTTCTTTACAAGTCTTTCCTTACATATGGCGGTTCATAATATCAGGCCTTAAACCGCCTTCAGGCCCTTGGGCCTTCTATAATACTCCCTCCGTTCCTAAATATAGGGTGTATAGTTTTTGGCATGAAAATTAAAGAACGCATGTGGATTGAAAATTTCACAAGTTTTGGGCGAGATTGCACCTGACTAATTGACATGAGAAAATAGAGGAGTTTGCCTAATATAAGTAAATGTAATCGAATCCCTAAAAAAATTATTCAAACGAGTGGTGCAACGCAAGACACCTTATATTTCGAACTTTTTCTAAAAAATCTATACACCTTATATCAAAGAACGGAGGGAGTACTTAATAAACTAAAATCTTGGATGTTTACTGGGCTTCTTGCGTAACCCGCCATTGGGGCTGACCCGGCCCCTCATGGGCGGGTCTCAGCTGATAGTAATATCCCCAACACTCATCGAACTCCCACTTGAGTTCAGTCGCATCCCCTAGAATGGTATCATCGGCACAGGCATCTGGTTTTGCAAGTAATTTGTGAGTCATGGGGACTCAGCAATCTCACACCCTCGTGATCAAGACTATTTAAGCTTATGGGTAGGAAAAGGTATGTGAGGTGGAGCTGCAGCAAGCACTAGCATATATGGTGGCTAACATACGCAAATGAGAGCGAGAAGAGAAGGCAAGGCACGGTCGAGAATCTATGATCGAGAAGTGATCCTAGAACTACTTACGTTCAAGCATAACACGAGGCCATGTTCTCTTCCCGGACTCTGCCGAAAAGAGACCATCACGGCTACACACGCTGTTGATTCATTTTAGTTAAGTTAAGTTTCAGGTTCTCTACAACCAGACATTAACAAATTCCCATCTTCCCATAACTACGGGCATGGCTTTCGAAAGTTCAAAACCCTGCAGGGGTGTTCCAACTTAGCCCATCACAAGCTCTCACGATCAACGAAGGATGTTCCTTCTCCCAGGATAGCCCGATCAGACTCGGAATCCCGGTTACAAGACATTTCGACAATGGTAAAACAAGACCAGCAAAGCCACCCGAATATGCCGAGAAATCCCGATAGGAGCTGCACATATCTCGTTCTCAGGGCACACCGGATGAGCCAGACGTCGGGTTGGCATAGACCCTGGTTGCCCAAGGGGCGCCGGACATCGCTCAGGTTGGACCAACACTTAGAGAAGCACTAGCCCCGGGGGGGGGGGGGGTTAAAATAAAGATGACCCTTGAGTCCGCAAAATCCAAGGGAAAAAAGGCTAGGTGGCAAATGGTAAAACCAAGGTTGGGCCTTGCTGGAGGAGTTTTATTCAAGGCGAACTGTCAAGGGGTTCCCATTATAACCCAACCGCGTAAGGAACACAAAATCAAGGAACATAACACCGGTATGACGGAAACTAGGGCGGCAAGAGTGAAAAAAAACACCAGGCATAAGGCCGATCCTTCCACCCTTTACCAAGTATATAAGTGCATTAAAGGAAACCAGATATAATAATGATATCCCAACAATAATCATGTTCCAACAAGGAACAAACTCCAACCTTCACCTGCAACTAGCAACACTATAAGAGGGGCTGAGCAAAGCGGTAACATAGACAAACAACGGTTTTCTAGGACAAGGTGGGTTAGAGGTTTGACATGGCAATATGGGAGGCATGATATAGCAAGTGGTTGGTATCGCGGCATAGGCATAGCAATAGAGCGAGCAACTAGCAAGCAAAGATAGAAGTGACTTCCAGGGTATGGTCATCTTGCCTGCAAAGTTCTCCGAGTTGACGTAAGCTTGATCCTCGTAAGCGTACTCAACGGTTTCCTCGATCACGTACTCGTGTCCCGGCTCTACCCAAAGCAAGAACACAAGCAAAGAGAACCACGATCAACCACGGTGCAATGCGCAAGCAACATGATGCAAAACATGGCATGATATGCGGGATGTGATATGCAATGCATATGCGTGCTCCAGAAGGAAAAGGTTGAACCAGGCCTCAGCTTGGCAAACCAAGTGCGCCGCTGGAAAGATGAATTGATTTCGGTCGAAATCGATATAAGGCCGAGCCTTCCACCCTTTACCAAGTATATAGGTGCATTAAAGTAAACCATATATAATAATGATATCCCAACAATAATCATGTTCCAACAAGGAACAAACTCCAATCTTCACCTACAACTAGCAACGCTATAAGAGGGGCTGAGCAAAGCGGTAACATAGCCAAACAACGGTTTGCTAGGACAAGGTGGGTTAGAGGTTTGACATGGAAATATGGGAGGCATGATATAGCAAGTGGTAGGTATCGCGACATAGGCATAGCAATAGAGCGAGCAACTAGCAAGCAAAGATAGAAGTGATTTCGAGGGTATGGTCATCTTGCCTGCAAAGTTCTTCGAGTTGAGGTAAGCTTGATCCTCGTAAGCGTACTCAACGGGTTCCTCCATCACGTACTCGTCTCCTGGATCTACGCAAAGCAAGAACACAAGCAAAGGGAACCACGATCAACCACGGTGCAATGCGCAAGCAACATGATGCAAAACATGGCATGATATGCGGGATGTGATATGCAATGCATATGCGTGCTCCAGAAGGAAAAGGTTGAACCAGGCCTCAGCTTGGCAAACCAAGTGCGCCGCTGGAAAGATGAATTGATTTCGGTCGAAATCGATATAAGGCCGAGCCTTCCACCCTTTACCAAGTATATAGGTGCATTAAAGTAAACCATATATAATAATGATATCCCAACAATAATCATGTTCCAACAAGGAACAAACTCCAATCTTCACCTACAACTAGCAACGCTATAAGAGGGGCTGAGCAAAGCGGTAACATAGCCAAACAACGGTTTGCTAGGACAAGGTGGGTTAGAGGTTTGACATGGAAATATGGGAGGCATGATATAGCAAGTGGTAGGTATCGCGACATAGGCATAGCAATAGAGCGAGCAACTAGCAAGCAAAGATAGAAGTGATTTCGAGGGTATGGTCATCTTGCCTGCAAAGTTCTTCGAGTTGAGGTAAGCTTGATCCTCGTAAGCGTACTCAACGGGTTCCTCCATCACGTACTCGTCTCCTGGATCTACGCAAAGCAAGAACACAAGCAAAGGGAACCACGATCAACCACGGTGCAATGCGCAAGCAACATGATGCAAAACATGGCATGATATGCGGGATGTGATATGCAATGCATATGCGTGCTCCAGAAGGAAAAGGTTGAACCAGGCCTCAGCTTGGCAAACCAAGTGCGCCGCTGGAAAGATGAATTGATTTCGGTCGAAATCGATATAAAGATCACTGGAATCGGATGCACGGTTTGCAAATGGCAAGCAAAACAATAATGGCACTATTCTGCGATTAACAGCACGATGCCATCTAGAATGCAACAACAAACTAAGCTACTGCACTATAACATAGCAACAAAGCACATGGCAGTGATCCACTCAAGATGCTTGACAAAAGATGAACACCGAGCTACGGCTAAATCACACAATAGCAGGCTCAAACAAGCATGGCAAAAGTGCAAAAGATAACAGGTTCACAGACTTAGTGAAAATAACATGTCAGGATTTAACATTAGGAAGCAATGTTTAGAGCAAGACAACAACATGCTACATGATCAGATCATAGCAACACAAGGCATGACATGAAACTACTCAAAGCATATAACAAAAGTCCCTTACTGACCATAAGCCAAAAGGGATCAGAAAATATACTGGCACCCATGTAAACATAGCAAGTTTCGTTAACAGATTCAGACTTGGCAGAAAACTGGACATGGCATAAACAGAGTTACGTAGGCATGTTTGCGAGCTCGATGCACTCACCACAAGGCATTGCATGACAAACTAAGCATACACCCAGCAAGAAGACATGATCAAGAAGCTAAACATGGCAAGAACAATCTCATAGCATGCATGGATCAACTACTACAACCTTGGTAAAATTGATTAACACGTAAACAATCTGCTAGGAACATTTTATAGCAAAAGTAGAGCAAGATTGAGTCATTCTAGGTTACTCCATAATTGCAAACAAAGACATGGATGGATAGAACATAACAATATCTAAAAATCATCCTTACTGATCATGCTCAAAAGAGGCATGGATCACTCTGTAGGAACATGAATACATGGCATAAAAATAACATCAGGGAAAAGACTTAGAAGAATTCTAAGTCCCTGAAAACAACAACATCACAAGAGCTACTTTGCATGATTGTGCTAGTCACCACATTGATCACAGAAATACATGGCATGCACCCCTGTAAATATGTTATGGCATAGCCCAAAACACATGTAGGGCTCAAGTTCATAGGAGGCACACATTAAACATGGCAAAAATGACAAATGTCCATAATATGTTAAGAAACAGGAACTAACATTACATAGCACTCTTGCATCAGCATTTTAGGCATCAATATGGACTCAAACAAGCATGGTGCAATGGAATGAATTGAAGAGCACATCCAGACGAACAATTTGGTATATTACACGCCCAAAACGGAGCTACGGATGCAAAGTTATGATGCGATGAACATGCCAAAAAAAATAACCAGAAAAAGGACTTAGGGAAAAATTCCGAAGTCAACCTAGGGTTTTACTGTAGCCAGATCTGGACGCACGTGAACCGAGGATCGTCGGAGCTTCGCCGGAGAAGACGAGGGCGGTGGCCGGATCTTGCCGGATCTGCTCGCCGGCGACGAGGAGCAGGGAGGCGGCAAGGTGGCGGAGAGCGGTGCGGCCACGGGCGAGGAGGAGGCCGGTCGGGCGGCGGTGGAAAAGAAGGCCGGCGGTTGGCGGCGAGTGGCGACCGGCGAGGTGGCGGCGGCCGCCAATGGCGGGCTGGCGGCCGGCGTGAGGCGCGGACGGCGGCGGAGAAGGAAGGGGACGGGCGGTGCGGCGCGGGGCGGCTCGGGCCCAGATCCGTCCCGGGCGGGCCGGTTGCGGGCTTCCGCGGGCCCGGCGGCGAAGTGGGCGCCGGGGGGGGGGGGGCGACGTGTGAGCAGCTATTGGTGCGGGCGGTGGCGGCGGAGTTGTCCGGTGGCGGCGGGAAGGAGTTTTAGGGTTTGGACTGCGCGAAAATCCGGGGAAGACACATATTTATAGGAAGGAGGAGCTAGGAGAGTCCAAATGAGGTGCGGTTTTCAGCCACGCGATTGTAATCGAATGACCGAGAGGATGGAAAGGGTTTGGATGGGTTTTGGGCCACTTTGGAGGGGAGTTAGGCTGCAACACACACGAGGCCTTTATGGTTCCTCGGTTAACCGTTGGAGTATCAAACGAAGTCCAAATGGCACGAAACTTGACAGGCGGTCTACCGGTGGTATACCAAGGCCGCTTGGAAAATCTCGGTCCAATCCAAGAACGTTTAACGACCGCACACGAAAAGAAGCAAAAAATGGGGGGGGCAGAGGACATAGGAGTGTCGGATCGCAAAACGGACAATGGGGAAAATGCTCGGATGCCTGAGACGAACACGTAGGCAAATGCGGTGCACATGATGACATGATATGAGATGCATGACATGAACAAAATGAAAAACGGATACAAAACGCAACCACGAGGGAGTATCATAGCTTAGTGCCGAAAATGGCAAGAGTTGGAATGCAAATATGGCAAGTTACATACGGGGCGTTACACATCCCCCTAGTCATCTAAGTGATACATGATCCGAGTCAACTAGGCCGTGTCCGATCATCACGTGAGACGGACTAGTCATCATCGGTGAACATCTTCATGTTGATCGTATCTTCTATACGACTCATGCTCGACCTTTCAGTCTTCCGTGTTCCGAGGCCAAGTCTGTACATGCTAGGCTCGTCAAGTAAACCTAAGTGTATTGCGTGTGTAAATCTGGCTTACACCCGTTGTATGCGAATGTTAGAATCTATCACACGCAATCATCACATGGTGCTTCGAAACAACGAACCTTCGCAACGGTGCACAGTTAGGGGGAGCACTTTCTTGAAATTATAGCGAGGGATCATCTTATTTAAGCTACCGTCGTTCTAAGCAAATAACATGTAAAAACATGATAAACATCACATGCAATCAAATAGTGACATGATATGGCCAATATCATTTTGCTCCTTTTGATTTCCATCTTCGGGGCGCCATGATCATCATCGTCACCGGCATGGCACCATGATCTCCATCATCATGGTCTCCATCATCGTGTCTTCATGAAGTTACCTCGCCAACTATTACTTCTACTACTATGGCTAACGGTTAGCAATATAGTAAAGTAATTACATGGTGTTTTCATTGACATGCAGGTCATATAATAAATTAAGACAACTCCTATGGCTCCTGCCGGTTGTCATACTCATCGACATGCAAGTCATGATTCCTATTACAAGAACATGATCCATCTCATACATCACATATATCATTCTTCACATCCTTTTGGCCATATCACATCACACGGCATATGCTGCAAGAACAAGTTAGACGTCCTCTAATTGTTGTTGCAAGTTTTTACGTGGCTGCTATAGGTTTCTAGGAAGAACGTTTCTTACCTACGCCAAAACCACAACATGATATGCCAATTTCTATTTACCCTTCATAAGGACCCTTTTCATCGAATCCGATCCGACTAAAGTAGGAGAGACAGACACCCGTTAGCCACCTTATGCAACTAGTGCATGTCAGTCGGTGGAACCAGTCTCACGTAAGCGTACATGTAAGGTCGGTCCGGGCCGCTTCATCCCACGATGCCGCCGAATCAAGATAAGACTAGCAACGGCAAGTAAATTGAAAAAATCGATGCCCACAACATCTTATGTTCTACTCGTGCATAGAAACTACGCATAGACCTAGCTCATGATGCCACTGTTGGGGACCGTTGCAGAAATTAAAAAATTTCTACGCATCACCAAGATCAATCTATGGAGAGACTAGCAACGAGAGAGAGGGGAGTGCATCTTCGTACCCTTGAAGATCGCGATGCGGAAGCGTTGCAAGAACGCGGTTGGAGGAGTCGTACACGCAGCGATTCAGATCGCGGTCGATTCTGATCTAAGCGCCGAACAACGGCGCCTCTACGTTCAACACACGTGCAGCCCGGTGATGTCTCCCGTGCCTTGATCCAGCAAGGAGGAGGGAGAGGTTGGGGAAGACAACTCCAGCAGCAGCACGACGGTGTGGTGGTGGTGGAGCTGCGTGGTTTCCAGCAGGGCTTCGCCAAGCACTATGGAGAACGAGGATGTGGAGAGGTAGGGTTGCGCCGAGAGAGAGAGACTCATGTCTTTGGCAGCCCCAAAACCCCCACTATTTATATGAGGAGGGGAGGAGGGTGCGCCCCATCTAGGGTTCCCACCCCTAGGGGGGCGGCAGCCCTAGATGGGATGGAGGGGGGTGGACAAGAGGTGGAGAGAGGGGGGCGCGCCCTAGGGTGGGCCTTAGGCCCATCTGCGCATAGGGTTTCCCCCTTTCCCCTCCTAGCTGCGCCTTGGGCCCTGGTTGAAGGCACAGCAGCCCACTCAGGGGCTGATCCCTTCCTACTCTTGGCCCATGCAAGCCTCCGGGGCTGGTGGCCCCTCCTGGTGGACCCCCGGAACCCTCCGGTGGTCCCGGTACATTACCGGTGACACCTGAAACACTTTCGGCGGTCAAAACCTCACTTCCTATATATTATTCTTTACCTCCGGACCATTCCGGAACTCCGCGCGACGCCCGGGATCTCATACAAGACTCCGAACAACATTCGGTAACCATGTACAAACATTCCCCATAACCCTAGCGTCATCGAACCTTAAGTGCGTAGACCCTACGGGTTCGGGAGGCATGCAGACATGACCGAGACATCTCTCTGGTCAATAACCAACAGCGGGATCTGGATACCCATGTTGGGTCCTACATGTTCCACGATGATCTTATCGGATGAACCACGATGTCGAGGATTCAATCAATCCCGTATACAATTCCCTTCGTCTACCGGTATGATACTTGCCCGAGATTCGATCGTTGGTATTCCTATACCTTGTTCAATCTCGTTACCGGCAAGTCTCTTTTTCTCGATCCGTAACACATCATCCCGTGATCAACTCCTTGATCACATTGAGTTCATTATGATGATGTCCTACCGAGTGGGCCCAGAGATACCTCTCCGTCACATGGAGCGACAAATCCCAGTCTCGGTTCATACCAACCCAACAGACACTTTCGGAGATACCCGTGATACATCTCCGTCATATCTATAATTTTTGATTGTTCCATGCCAATATTATTCAACTTTCATATACTTTTTGGCAAATTTTTATATTATTTTTGGGACTAACATATTAATCCAGTGCCCAGTGCCAGTTCCTGTCTGTTGCATGTTTTTGGTTTCGCAGAATATCCATATTAAACGGAGTCCAAACAGGATAAAAACGGACGGAGCTTATTTTTGGAAAATATGGAAAATTTGGAAGGAAAATCAACACGAACCAGTGCCTGAGGTGGTCACGAGGCAGGGGGGTGCGCCTGCCCCCTGGGCGCGCCCCTACCCTCGTGAGCCCATCATAAGGCGGTTGACGCTCTTCTTTTGCCGCAAGAAAGCTAATATTTGGAAAAAAATCACGGTGAAGGTTTCAGGCCAATCGGAGTTACGGGTCTCCATATATATATGAAACGGTGAAACAAAGCCAGAACAGAACGCAGAACCAGAGAGAAACAGAGAGATAGATCCAATCTCGGAGGGGCTCTTGCCCCTCCCATGCCATGGAGGCCAAGGACCAGAGGGGAAACCCTTCTCCCATCTAGGGAGGAGGTCAAGGAAGAAGAGGAAGAAGGGGGCCCCTCTCCCCCTCTCCTCCGGTGGCGCCGGAACGCCGCCGTGGCCATCATCATCATCACCGCGATCTTCACCAACACCTCCGCCATCTTCACCAACATCTCCATCACCTTCCCCCCTCTATCTACAGCGGTCCACTCTCCCGCAACCCGCTGTACCCTCTACTTGAACATGGTGCTTTATGCTTCATATTATTATCCAATGATGTGTTGCCATCCTATGATGTCTGAGTAGATTTTCGTTGTCCTATCGGTGGTTGATGAATTACTATGATTGATTTAATTTGCTTGTGGTTATGTTTCTGTCCTTTGGTGCCCATCATACGATTGCGCGCGTGGATCATACCCTAGGGTTAGTTGTATGTTGATAGGACTATGTATTGGCGGGCAAGAGTGACAGAAGCTTCAACCTAGCATAGAAATTGATGCATACGGGATTGAAGGGGGGCCAATTTATCTTAATGCTATGGTTGGGTTTTACCTTAATGAACATCAGTAGTTGCGGATGCTTGCTAATAGTTCCAATCATAAGTGCATAGAATTCCAAGTCAGGGATGACATGCTAGAAGTAGCCTCTCCCACATAATACTTGCTATCGGTCTAGTAAAGTAGTCAATTGCCTAAGGGACAATTTCGCAACTCCTACCACCACTTTTCCACACTCGCTATATTTACTTTAGTTGCTTCTTTACCTTAATAGCCCCTAGTTTTATTTTCGTGCTCTTTACTTTCTTGCAAACCTATCCAACAAGACCTACAAAGTACTTCTAGTTTCATACTTGTTCTAGGTAAAGCGAACATCAAGCGTGCGTAGAGTTGTATCGGTGGTCGATAGAACTTGAGGGAATATTTGTTCTACCTTTAGCTCCTCGTTGGGTTCGACACTCTTACTTATCGAAAACTGTTGCGATCCCCTATACTTGTGGGTTACCAAGACCTTTTTTCTGGCGCCGTTGCCGGGGAGCAATATCGTGGGGTGAATATTCTCGTGTGTACTTGTTTGCTTTATCACTAAGTAATTTTTATTTGATGTTCTTAGTTGTTCTCTATCTTTAGTTATGGTTATGGAACACGAAATACCAGAAAAATTAGGTGTACTTTCTGCTCATGGAGATGGGGAACCTCCTAAAACCCTCGATGCTGGTTATGTGAAAGATATTATGTACTACTTTAATAATCCTGAGAAAACCCCATTCAATTATGTAATGGGAGTAACGTTGAATCAATGTGAATACTTTAGGGATTATCGCTTGACACAAAAAGGGAAACTATTATGGGATCAAATTTATATATTGAAGTGGTATGCTAGACAACTATGCTCGGAATATGATTATACTTGTTGCTCTAGGATGAATTGTCCACACCTCCCCTTTTCATGCAGATTTAATGATAATGAAACCTTGGCTTCTTATTCTAGAGGTATATATGATTACTATGATGTGGAACAAATAGAAGAATTTGTTGCTTTTATGGGTGCTTATGAAATTGAATCTATGTTTAAAGAGTTTGATGATATTGATGATGCTTGTTATAGATCTGAAAATTTAGCTATCCTCAAATATTGCTATGAGAATTATGAATACAATTATGAAATTAATGCACTTATTAAGAAAGTCTCCGCTGTCCAAAAAGAGACTAATATTTTGCAGGAATCTATGGAAGAAGAAGTTGATGACACTATGAGCTCATTGGATGAAAAAGATGAGGAGGAGAGCGAAGAACAAAAGGAGGAAGAGCGGATTGATCACCTGTGCCCACCTTCTAATGAGAGTAACTCTTCAACTCATAAATTGTTTAATTCCCCTTTGTGCTTACCGAAGGATGATTGCTATGATGACTGTTATTATCCCATTGATTCTTTTGAAATATCCCTTTTTGATGATGCTTGCTATGCTTATGGCCAAGATGCCAATATGAATTATGTTTATGGAGATGAACTTGCTATAGTTCCTTATGTTAAACATGAAATTGTTGCTATTGCACCCACGCATGATAGTCCTATTATCTTTTTGAATTCTCTCGATTATACTATATCGGAGAAGTTTGCACTTATTAAGGAGTATATTGATGGGTTGCCTTTTATCGTTGCACATGATGATTTTGATAAATATAATATGCATGTGCTTGCTGCTCCTACTTGCAATTATTATGAGAGAGGAACTATATCTCCACCTCTCTATGTTTCCAATATGATAAAATTACAAGAAATTGTTTATACTATGCATTGGCCTTTACTATGTGTGCATGAATTGTTCTTTTATGACAAGCCGATGCATAGGACGAGAGTTAGACTTCGTTGTTACATGATATATGTTACCATGTGCTCACCACTAAATTACAAATCATTGTTAATTAAATTTGGCTTTGATATACCTTGGGATCCGGGTGGATTCACTACTTGAGCACTATATGCCTAGCTTAATGGCTTTAAAGAAAGCGCTGCCAGGGAGACAACCTGGAAGTTTTAGAGAGTCATTTATTTCTGTTGAGTGCTTTTATATAGTTTAAAAACAACAACAAAAAAGAGGGGAACCCAAAACCTTTTCAAAAAGGAAAGTGAAAGTGAGAAAGACAAGCATTGTTGAAGTGGGAGAGCTTCTTGAACTTTGTTCATGCTCACGGCAACTTTGTGAATCTTGATTACAGAAAATTTTCAATAAAAATAGTTATCCCCTTGTACAATTCCATTGTATTATAAAAATAATGTGCCAAGGTTTGCCTTTAGGATGTTTACATTTGCTTGATGGTTTGTACGGTGCAGGACAGAAACTTTGGCTGTAGTGAGCGATTTTACATTTTTAGCTGGAACGTCAAATGGTTCTGATTCTTTTTGCAATGTATTCCTATACAAATTTTTTATTTTTCCTAATTTTGGTAGAATTTTTCAAGTATCATAAGTATGGTGAATGTTCAGATTATTACAGACTGTTCTGTTTTAGACATATCCTGTTTTTGATGCATAGTTTGCATGTTTTGATGAAACTATCAATTTATATCAGTGGATTAAGCCATGAAAAAGTTATATTACAGTAGACACAATGCAGAAACAAAATATGAATTGGTTTGCAACAGTACTTAGAGTAGTGATTTGCTTTATTATACTAATGGATCTTACCGAGTTTTCTGTTGAAGTTTTGTGTGGATGAAGTGTTCGATGATTGAGAAGGTTTCGATGTGAGAAGAAGGAATAGAGGCAAGAGTTCAAGCTTGGGGATGACCCAGGCACCCCAAGTAAATATTCAAGGAGACTCAAGCGTCTAAGCTTGGGGATGCTGGGGAGGCATCCCCTCTTTGTTCAACAAATATCGGTATGTTTTCAGATTCGTTTCGTTCATGCGATATGTGCAAGTCTTGGAGCGTCTTTTGCATTTAGGTTTTTATTTTTCTTTTTATGCACCATGCTGGTATGAGATAGTCCTTGGCTGATTTATAGAATGCTCTTTGCACTTCACTTATATTTTTTGAGTATGGCTATATAGAATGCTTCATGTGCTTCACTTATATCATTTGAAGTTTGGATTGCCTGTTTCTCTTTACTTAGACAACCGCCATTTGCAGAATGCTCTTTTCCTTCACTTATATTTGTTAGAGCACGGGCATATCTTCTGTAGAAAGAATTAAACTCTCTTGCTTCACTTATATCTGTTTGGAGAGATGACATGAACTGGCCATTCACATGGTTAGTCATAAAATCCTACATAAAACTTGTAGATCACTGAATATGATATGTTTGATTCCTTGCAATAGTTTTGCGATATAAAGATGGTGATATTAGAGTCATGCTAGTGGGTAGTTGTGGATTGTAGAAATACTTGTGTTGAGGTTTGTGATTCCCGTAGCATGCACGTATGGTGAACCGTTATGTGATGAAGTCGGAGCATGATTTATTTATTGATTGTCTTCCTTATGAGTGGCGGTCGGGGACGAGCGATGGTCTTTTCCTACCAATCTATCCCCCTAGGAGCATGCGCGTAGTACTTTGTTTCGATGACTAATAGATTTTTGCAATAAGTATGTGAGTTCTTTATGACTAATGTTGAGTCCATGGATTATACGCACTCTCACCCTTCCACCATTGCTAGCCTCTCTAGTACCGCGCAACTTTCGCCGGTACCATAAACCCACCATATACCTTCCTCAAAACAGCCACCATACCTACCTATCATGGCATTTCCATAGCCATTCCGAGATATATTGCCATGCAACTTTCATCGTCATCATATACATGACTTGAGCATTCATTGTCATATTGCTTTGCATGATCGTAAGATAGCTAGCATGATGTTTTCATGGCTTGTCCGTTTTTTGATGTCATTGCTATGCTAGATCATTGCACATCCCGGTACACTGCCGGAGGCATTCATATAGAGTCATATCCTTGTTCTAGATATTGAGTTGTAAGTAAATAAAAGTGTGATGATCATCATTATTAGAGCATTGCCCCAGTGAGGAAAGGATGATGGAGACTATGATTCCCCCATAATTCGGGATGAGACTCCGGACTTTACAAAATAAATAAATGAGGCCAAAGAAGCCCAAATAAAAAAAGGAGACCAAATAAGCCCACCAAAAAAACAAAAAAAATGAGAGAAAAAGAGAGAAGGGGCAGTGCTACTATCCTTTTTCCACACTTGTGCTTCAAAGTAGCACCATGTTCTTCATATAGAGAGTCTCTTGAGTTATCACTTCCATATACTAGTGGGAATTTTCATTATAGAACTTGGCTTGTATATTCCGATGATGGGCTTCCTCAAATGCCCGAGGTCTTCATGAGCAAGCAAGTTGGATGCACACCCACTTAGTTTCAGTTAGAGCTTTCATACACTTATAGCTCTAGTGCATCCGTTGCATGGCAATCCCTACTCACTCACATTGATATCTATTGATGGGCATCTCCATAGCCCGTTGATACGTCTAGTTGATGTGAGACTATCTTCTCCTTTTTTGTCTCCTCCACCATCATATTCTATTCCACCTATAGTGCTATATCCATGGCTCACGCTCATGTATTGCGTGAAAGTTGAAAAGGTTTGAGAACGTCAAAAGTATGAAATAATTGCTTGGCTTGTCATCGGGGTTGTGCATGATTTGAATATTTTGTGTGGTGAAGATGGAGCATAGCCAGACTATATGATTTTGTAGGGATAACTTTTTTTGGCCATGTTATTTTGAAATACATGATTGCTTTATTAGTATGCTTGAAGTATTATTGTCTTAATGTCAAAGGATAGACTATTGCTTTGAATCACTCGTGTCTTAATATTCATGCCATGATTAGATATGTGATCAAGATTATGCTAGGTAGCATTCCACATCAAAAATTATCTTTTTTATCATTTACCTACTCGAGGACGAGCAGGAATTAAGCTTGGGGATGTTGATACGTCTCCGTCATATCTATAATTTTTGATTGTTCCATGCCAATATTATTCAACTTTCATATACTTTTTGGCAACTTTTTATATTATTTTTGGGACTAACATATTGATCCAGTGCCCAGTGCCAGTTCCTGTCTGTTGCATGTTTTTGGTTTCGCAGAATATCCATATTAAACGGAGTCCAAATGGGATAAAACGGACGGAGATTATTTTTGGAAAATATGGAAAATTTGGAAGGAAAATCAATGCGAACCAGTGCCCGAGGTGGTCACGAGGCAGGGGGGCGCGCCCCCTACCCTCATGAGACCACCGTAAGGCGGTTGACGCTCTTTTTTTGCCGCAAGAAAGCTAATATTCGGAAAAAATCACGGCGAAGGTTTCAGGCCAATCGGAGTTACGGATCTCCATATATATACGAAACGGTGAAACAGAGCCAGAACAGAACGTAGAACCAAAGAGAAACAGAGAGATAGATCCAATCTCGAATGGGCTCTCGCCCCTCCCATGCCATGGAGGCCAAGGACCAGAGGGGAAACCCTTCTACCATGTAGGGAGGAGGTTAAGGAAGAAGAGGAAGAAGGGGGCTCCTCTCTCCCTCTCCTCCGGTGGCGCCGGAATGCCGCCGTGGCCATCATCATCATCACCGCGATCTTCACCAACACCTCCGCGATCTTCACCAACATCTCCATCACCTCCCCCCTATATCTACAACGGTCCACTCTCCCGCAACCCGCTGTACCCTCTACTTGAACATGGTGCTTTATGCTTCATATTATTATCCAATGATGTGTTGCCATCCTATGATGTCTGAGTAGATTTTCGTTGTCCTATCAGTGGTTGATGAATTACTATGATTGATTTAATTTGCTTGTGGTTATGTTGCTGTCCTTTGGTGCCCATCATATGATTGCCCGCGTGGATCACACCCTAGGGTTAGTTGTATGTTGATAGGACTATGTATTGGAGGGCAAGAGTGACAGAAGCTTCAACCTAGCATAGAAATTGATGCATACGGGATTGAAGGGGGACCAATTTATCTTAATGTTATGGTTGGGTTTTACCTTAATGAACATTAGTAGTTGCGGATGCTTGCTAATAGTTCCAATCATAAGTGCATAGAATTCCAAGTCAGGGATGACATGCTAGCAGTGGCCTCTCCCACATAATACTTGCTATCGGTCTAGTAAAGTAGTCAATTGCTTAAGGGACAATTTCGCAACTCCTACCACCACTTTTCCACACTCGCTATATTTACTTTAGTTGCTTCTTTACCTTAACAGCCCCTAGTTTTATTTTCGTGCTCTTTACTTTCTTGCAAACCTATCCAAGAACACCTACAAAGTACTTCTAGTTTCATACTTGTTCTAGGTAAAGCGAACGTCAAGCGTGCGTAGAGTTGTATCGGTGGTCGATAGAACTTGAGGGAATATTTGTTCTACCTTTAGCTCCTCGTTGGGTTCGACACTCTTACTTATCAAAAACTGTTGCGACCCCCTATACTTGTGGGTTATCAACCCGTAGTGCACCTTTATAGCCACCTAGTTACGTTGTGACGTTTGGCACACCCAAAGCATCCCTACGGTATCCGGGAGTTGCACAATCTCATGGTCTAAGGAATTGATACTTGACATTAGAAAAGCTTTAGCATATGAACTACACGATCTTGTGCTATGCTTAGGATTGGGTCTTGTCCATCACATCATTCTCCTAATGATGTGATCCCATTATCAATGACATCCAATGTCCATGGTCAGGAAACCGTAACCATCTATTGATCAACGAGCTAGTCAAATAGAGGCTCACTAGGGACATGTCGTGGTCTATGTATTTACACATGTATTACGATTTCAGGATAACACAATTATAGCATGAACAATAGACAATTATCATGAACAAGGAAATATAATAATAACCATTTTATTATTGCCTCTAGGGCATATTTCCAACATCAACATACAACTAACCCTATGGTGTGATCCACGCGCGCGCTCATATGATGGGCACCAAAGGACAACAACATAACCACAAGAAAATTAAACCAATCATAGCAATTCACCAATTACCGATAGGACAATGAAAATCTACTCAGACATCATAGGATGGCAACACATCATTGGATAATAATATGAAGCATAAAGCACCATGTTCAAGGAGAGGGTACATCAAGTTGCAGGAGAGTGGACCGCTGTACATAGATGGGGGAAGGTGATGAAGATGTTGGAGAAGATGATAGAGGTGTTGGTGTAGATCGCCGCCGCGATGATTGCCCCGGTGGCATTCCAGCGCCATCGGAAGAGAGGGGGAGAGGACCGCCCTTCTTCTTCTTCTTCCTGGACCTTCTCCCTAGATGGGAGAAGGGTTTCCCCTCTGGTCCATGGCTTCCATGGCATGGGAGGGGCGAGAGCCCCTCCAAGATTGGATTTGTCTCTCTGTCTCTCTCTGTTTTTGCGTTCCAGATTCTGGCCTTTCACCGTTTCTTATATTCCTGGAGATCCGTAACTCCGATTGGGCTGAAATTTTAACATGATTTCTATCCGGATATTGGCTTTATTGCGGCGAAAGAAGGGCATGAACCGCCTTACGGGGTGGCCACGAGGGCCCAGGGCGCGCCCCCTGCTTCGTGGCCCCCTTGGGCATCGTCTCGCGTTGATTCTTCTTATAAAAAATCACATATATTACAAAAAAATCTCCTTCAGTTTTTATCCCATTTGGACTCCATTTGATATGGATTTTCTGCAAAACAAAACACATGCAACAAACAGGAACTGGCACTGGGCACTGGATCAATATGTTAGTCCCAAAAATAGTATAAAAAGTTGCCAAAAGTATATACAAGTTGTAGAATATTGGCATGGAACAATCAAAAATTATAGATACGACGGATATGTATCAGTGTCCCCAAGCTTGATTCCTGCTCTTCCTCGAGTAGGTAAATGATAAAAAATATAATTTTTGTTGTGGAATGCTACCTAGCATAATCTTGATCATGTAATCTAATCATGGCATGAATATTAAGACACGAGTGATTCAAAGCAATAGTCTATCATTTGACATTAAGACAATAATACTTCAAGCATACTAATAAAGCAATCATGTCTTTTGAAAATAACATGGCCACAGAAAGTTATCCGTACAAAAGCATATGGTCTAGCTATGCTCCATCTTCACCACACAAAATATTCAAATCATGCACAACCCCGATGACTAGCCAAGCAACTGTTTCATACTTTTTATGTTCTCAAACCTTTTCAACTTTCACGCAATACATGAGTGTGAGCCATGGACATAGCACTATAAGTGGAATAGAATATGATGATGGAGGTTGTGTGGAGAAGACAGAAAGGGAGAAAGTCTCACATCAACGTGGCTAATCAATGGGCTATGGAGATGCCCATCAATTGATGTCAATGTGCAGAGTAGGGATTGCCATGCAACGGATGCACTAAGATCTATAAGTGTATGAAAGCTCAAACTAAAACTAAGTGGGTGTGCATCCAATCTTGCTTGCTCATGAAGACCTAGGGCATTTGAGGAAGCCCATCGTTGGAATATACAAGCCAAGTTCTATAATGAAAATTCCCACAAGTATATGAAAGTGATAACTCAAGAGACTCTCTATATGAAGAACATGGTGCTACTCTAAAGCACAAGTGTGGTAAAAGGATAGTAACATTGTCCCTTCTCTCTTTTCTCTCATTTTTTCTTTTTTTCTTTTTTTTGTAGGCTTCTTTGGCCTCTCTCTTTTTTTGGGTCTTCTTTGGCCACTTTTAGTTTGATAACCTCACATGGGGCAATGTTCTAATAATGATGATCATCACACTTTTATTTACTTACAACTCAATATTACAACTCGATACTAGAACAAAGATATGGCTCTATATGAATGCCTCCGGTGGTGTACCGGGATGTGCAATGATCTAGCGTAGCAATGACATCAAAAAACGGACAAGTTGTGAAAACATCATGCTAGCTATCTTACGATCATGCAAAGCAATGTGACAGTAAATTCTCAAGTCATGTATATGATGATGGTGGAAGTTGCATGGCAATATATCTCGGAATGGCTATGGAAATGCCATGATAGGTAGATATGGTGGCTGTTTTGAGGAAGATATATGGAGGCTTATGTGTGATAGAGCGTATCATATCACGGGGTTTGGATGCACCGACGAAGTTTGCACCGACTCTCAAGGTGAGAAAGGGCAATGCATGGTACCGAAGAGGCTAGCAATGATGGAAGGGTGAGAGTGCGTATAATCCATGGACTCAACATTAGTCGTAAAGAACTCACATACTTATTGCAAAAATCTATTAGTCATCAAAACAAAGTACTATGCGCATGCTCCTAGGGGGATAGATTGGTAGGAAAATACCATCGCTCATCCCTGACCGCCACGCATAAGGAAGACAATCAATAAATAAATCATGCTCCGACTTCATCACATAACGGTTCACCATACGTGCATGCTACGGGAATAACAAACCTCAATACAAGTATTTCTACCACAACTACCCACTAGCTTGACTCTAATATCACCATCTTTATATCGCAAACCTATTGCAAGGAGTCAAACATATCATATTCAGTGATCTACAAGTTTTATGTAGGATTTTATGACTAACTATGTGAATGACCAATTCCTGTCATCTCTCTAAATAGATATAAGTGAAGCAAGAGAGTTGAATTCTTTCTACAAAAGATATGCCCACGCTCTAACAAATATAAGTGAAGCAAAAGAGTATTCTACAAATGGCGGTTTTCTATGTGAAGAGAAACAAGCAATCCAAACTTCAAATGATATAAGTGAAGCACATGAAGCATTCTATAAAGCCATACTCAAAAAATATAAGTGAAGTGCAAAGAGCATTCAATAAATCAATCATGGACTATCTCATACCAGCAAGGTGCATAAAATAAAAGTGAAAACTAAATGCAAAAGACGCTCCAAGATTTGCACATATCACATGAACGAAACGTATCCAAAAACATACCGATACTTGCTGAAGAAAGATGGGATGCCTTCCGGGGCATCCCCAAGCTTAGACGCTTGAGTCTCCTTGAATATTTACTTGGGGTTACATGGGAATCCCCAATATTGAGCTCTTGTCTCTCCTCCTTCTCCTCACATCGAGACATCCTCGATCTTCGAACACTTCATCCACACAAAACTCAACAGAAAGCTCGGTAAGATCCGTTAGTATAATAAAGCAAATCACTACTCTAAGTACTGTTGCCAACCAATTCATATTTTTTTTTGCATTGTAGCTATTGTAATATAACTTTTCCATGGCTTAATCGACTGATAGAAATCGATAGTTTCATCAAAACAAGCAGACCATGCATCAAAAACAGAATCTGTCTTAAACATGACAGTCTGTAATAATCTGAACATTCACCATACCTCTGGTACTCCAAAAATTCTGAAAAATTAGGAAAAATAAACAATATGTATAGAAAGATAGTGCAAAAAGTTTCAGAACCGTTTGATGTTCTAGTAAAAAAATGTAAAATTGCGCACTACAGCCAAAGTTTTTGTTTTGCACCGCACAAACCAATAAGCAATGTAAACATCCTAAAGGCAAATCTTGGCACATTATTTTTATTTTTAAACTTTATAAAAGCACACAACAGAAATAAAAGACTATCTAAAACTTCTGGGTTTTCTCCTTGGCAGCGCTTTCTTTAAAGCCATTAAGCTAGGCATATAGTGCTTAAGTAATGGATCCACCCGGATCCCAAGGTATATCAAAGCCAATTTTAATTATGAATGATTTGTAATTTAGTAGTGAGCAAAAAGTAACATATATCAAGAATTGACGAAGTCTAACTCTCTTCCTATGCATCGGCATGTCATAAAAGAACAATTCATGCACACAAAGTAAAGGCCAATACATAGCATAAGCAATTTCTTGCAATTTTATCGTGTGGGAAACATAGAGAGGTGGAGATATAGTTCCTCTCTCATAATAATTGCAAGTAGGAGCATCAAGCACATGCATATTATATCTATCAAAATCATCATGTGTAGTAGTAAAACGCAACCCATCAATATAATCCTTAATAAGGGCAAACTTCTCCGATATAGTGTAGTCGGGAGAATTCAAAAAGATAATAGGACTATCATGCGTGGGTGCAATAGCAACAATTTCATGTTTAACATAAGGAACTATATAAAGTTCATCTCCATAAGCATAATTCATATTGGCATCTTGGCAACGAGCATAGCAAGCATCAAGTTCATCAAAAAGGGACATTTCAAACGAATCAACGGGATCATAGCAATTATCATGGCATTCATCCTTCGGTAAGAATGAAGGGACATTAAATAATGTATGAGTTGGAGAGTTACTCTCATTAGAAGGTGGGAATGGGTAGCTAATCCGATCTTCCTCCTTTTATTCTTTGCTCTCCTTATCATCTTTTTCATCCAATGAGCTCACAGTTTCATCAATTTCTTGTTCCATAGACTCCTGAAAAATATTAGTCTCTTCTCGGACAACGGAAACTTTCTTAATAAATTCATCAATATCATAATTTTATTTATAATTCTCATAGTAATATTTAAGGATAGCAAAAAATTTCAGGTCTATAAACTGAATCATCAAAATCTTCAAACTCTTTAAACAAAGATTCAATTTCACAAGCACCCTTAAAAGCAACAAATTCTTCTATTCGTTCCACATCATAGTAATCATATATACCATTAGCATAAGAAGCTAAGGTTTCATATTTACTTTTATAAAAAGCAGAGTTGGTGATGATGGTGTGCTTGCCATCCTGCAATATAGGTCATCTGATCTATATCTAATGGACAGGAAGAAAACTATGACAATTTACCCGCACTCCTTTCCACATTTCCAGATACGGCCTTCTCACGTTCATCTTTTTCTCCCACAAAATAAACTACTCATACAAATGCATTTTGTTGTTCCGTGCAACGCACGGGCATCTTGCTAGTTATCATTAAATTCACATGAAAAGGGAAGGTGTGGAGCCTTCATCCTAGAGCAACAAGTATAATCATATCTCAAGCATAGTTGCCGAGCATACCAATGCAACATATAAATTTGATCCCATAATAATTCCCCTTTTTGAGTCAAGTGATAATCCCTAAAGTATTCACGTTGATCCAATGTGTCTCCCATTATATAATTGAATGGGGTTTTCTCAGGATTATTAAAGTAGTGCATAATTTCTTTCACATAATTAGCATCGAGGGTTTTAGGAGGTTCCCCATCTCCATGAGTAGCAAGTAAACCTAATTTTTTTTGGTATTTGGTGTTCCATATCCATAGCTAAAGATATAGAACATCTTAGAACAACAAATAAAAATTACTTAGTGATAAAGCAAACAAGCACACACGAGAATATTCACCCCACGCTATTGCTCCCCGGCAATGGCACCAGAAAAAGGTATTGACAACCCACAAGTATATAGGATCAATTGTAGCCTCTTTCGGTAAGTAAGAGTGTCAAACCCAACAAGGAGCTAAAGGTATAACAAATATTCCCTCAAGTTTTATCGACCACGATACAACTCTACGCACGCTTGGCGTTCGCTTTACCTAGAACAAGTATAAAACTAGAAGTACTTTGTAGGTGTAACGGGATAGGTTTGCAAGAATATAAAGAGCATGTAAATAAAAAGTAGGGGCTGTTTTAGGTAAATAAGCAATAAAGTTAGTATAGCGAGTGTGGAAAAGTGGTGATAGGAGTTGCGAAATTGTCCCTGAGGAGTTGACTACTTTACTAGACCGATATCAAGTTTTATGTGGGTGTAGCGACCCGACCCGAATGGATCAAGTGCTCTGTGCTCAGGTGTCATCCCTGGATCAGTAATGCTGACACCACACAGTACATCGAAGGATTTATAGCAGAGTGGCAATCACACACTTATTACATCGTTGTCTCAAAGAGAACTTATTACAATAAATATGGCTTAAGGCCATCTAATAACGATAACAGCGGAAGAC
This sequence comes from Triticum urartu, assembly GCF_003073215.2. Classification (NCBI taxonomy): domain Eukaryota; kingdom Viridiplantae; phylum Streptophyta; class Magnoliopsida; order Poales; family Poaceae; genus Triticum; species Triticum urartu. The sequence continues at coordinate 496,782,813 of NC_053028.1, read as the reverse complement.
TCAGAAGATAAATGGGTCCATCAACTCCAACGGCATCACTGAGTATAGAACCACGACCTAAAAGCACCTTACTCGTCGTCTGAAAAGTCTGCAACATGAAAGTTGCAGCCCGAAAACGGGTCAGCACATGGAATATGCTGGCAATGTAACACATAGAGAGTAATGGAATGAAACAGCTATACTACATGCATATATGGCTGGTGGAAAGCTCTATGGTTACAGTTTTGCGTAAAGCCAGTTTTTCCCTACTGCAAAGGAATAAATTTATTTAACTATCATGGTAGTTGTTAAACATCGAGAATGGTTGACAGCATTCCGATCCCAATTAAGTGAACAGTTAAAACCCAACAACATTAATTATAAGTAACGTGATGAGATTCACATGATATTCAAGTACTAGATACTCAAGTTGTCCATAACCGGGGACACGGCTAATCATGATTAGTTTGTACACTCTGCAGAGGTTTGCGCACTTTTCCCCACATGACTCGATCGCCTCCATTTGTTTTCTCGCACTACATGGTGTTTGAGAAATGGATGACCGAGACATAGTCTTTCAGAAGCGCTAGCACCTTACATGTGGGGTAGACCGTACCACCTACAACCCCTACATCTGCTAGTCCACCCCGTAAGAGTTCGCACAACTTAGTCAACTATGCCAGAGCCCATAGTAGCATGTGGCTGCACACGGAAGTTTCTAGCATGAATTATCTTATGATCCCTTTGAGCCTGGGTGGCGGTCCGAAAAAAAACAGGCAAGTCCTGATAGACATTAGGTGCCTCAATCCACCCAGATGTGCGTTTAAGTTGCCACCTTAGATAAACCATTAAAATTATCAACTCACATCTGTCATGGATATCACTCACCCAATCCACGTCTACTAGCATAGCATGGCATAATAAGCAAACGTAGAAGTAACTCCCAAAGGTTTCATAATAATACAGGTGATAGGTACTACCTCATCTACTTCCCATCCCACAGTTTAATTAGATCCTAATCATGCAATGCGAGAGGATTGATCTAATGCAATAAAACATGGGTTGTAGAAAAGGTATGATCAAAGTGTTACTTGCCTTGCTGATGATCCGCGAGACCTAGGGTTTCGAAGTAACAGGCGGCGCAATCCGGGTGATCTATCGCAGACAAACAACAAGCACACAATAAGTACTCATCTAATGCACAGGTAAAACTCGAACAAGAGAACGAACCAGAAAGTTCAACTTAAGAACTCCGGTTGCAAAGAAAGAACGAACCGAACAAAGAAACAGAAAACAAACGGCGGAAGAAAACAACTCGGTTCTAGCAAGTTGAGACTAGGTCAAATTTTACCGGGGCAAAAACTTGTTTAAGTTGATTAGACGGAACGGCGGTTTCGAAACGAAACTCCAGGCGCTTGAATCACCTGATTCCGATAAACGAGCGAGAAGAAAGACTAGAACGAAGATCGGATCTGAGATCGCGATCGCGGAATAAATCCGACGAAAAAGAAAGAGACGGACGGTTAAACGAATGGACATTCGTTAACCGGGAACAATCGGTGATCACGTTCGTTGAGACGAACGGTCCAAAAGAATAACAAAAACCGATCTAGGGTTTCAGAAAAGACCGAAACAAAGAACGAAAGAAAACCGAAACGGTTAAAAAAGAACCGGAACGGTTTAGAAGAAAAACTGAACCGAGGGGAGAAAAAGAGACGCGGCGCGGGACAACCTCGGCGAGGCTCCGGCGAACGGCGGCGACGGCGGCTATAGGGCGGCGGCGGCTATAGGGCTGCGGCGGCGGGTGAGGGGCGCAGGGTGGGGTGCGGCTAAGGAGGAGAGGGCCTTGGGATTGATGTGAGGAGAGGGGGGGGGGGTTTGGGGTGTATTTATATAGGTGGGGGGGATTACTTGGGGTAGGGGGCAAGCAAAAGAGGAAAACAAAACAAGGAAAGGGGGGGCTAACCGGCCTAGAGTCCCTCTGGGACTCGGCCTAGAGCGAGGGAGGCGGCGGCTTCGCGCGCGCGCTGGCTGGGGAGGCGGCCGGCCGGCTGGGCCTTGGTCCTTTTTTTTAATCGGTTACGCGCGCAGAAAAACAAAAGAAAGAAAATCTAAACGAACTCCAAAATCTCTGAAGTAAATTTTCCCCGACTCCTAAAAATGAGTCGAACAAAATGAACTTTACTCCGGACCTAGAATGCAATTTTTGAAAATGCGCATTTTTCCCTATCCAAATAAAAAGCAAACAAAACTCCGGCAAAACCAAAATTTGATTTATTCATTAAATCTTCATTTTTCCTAAATTTGGGAAAGTCATATTATTCCCTCTCTTATATTTTTGATATTGGAAAAATAATTGAAGATGAAATAAATAAATCAAATGATCCTCTTTTCAAAATTTGAGAAAACTCTCAAATATGAAAATAACGAAATCTCCAACTCTCTCCAAGGGTCCTTGAGTTGCGTGAAATTTCTTGGATCAACCAAAATGCAAGAAAATATGCTATGCATGATGATCTAGTGTATAACATTCCAAATTGCAAATTTGGGATGTTACAGTGGGAGAGGCCACTGCTAGAATGTCATCCCTGACTTCGAATTCTATGCACTTATGATTAGAACTATTAGCAAGCATCCACAACTACTAACGTTCATTAAGGTAAAACCCAACCATAGCATTAAGATATATTGGTCCCCCTTCAATCCCGCATGCATCCATTTCTATGCTAGGTTGAAGCTTCTGTCACTCTTGCCCTCCAATACATAGTCCTATCAACATACAACTAACCCTATGGTGTGATCCACGCGCGCGCTCATATGATGGGCACCAAAGGACAGCAACATAACCACAAGCAAATTAAACCAACAATAACAATTCACGAATTACCGATAGGACAACGAAAATCTACTCAGACATCATAGGATGGCAACACATCATTGGATAACAATATGAAGCATAAAGCACCATGTTCAAGAAGAGGGTACAGCGGGTTGCGGGAGAGTGGACCACTGTAGATAGATGGGGGAAGGTGATGAATATGTTGGTGATGATGACGGATGTGTTGTTGTAGATCGCCGTCGTGATGATGTCCCCGGTGGCATTCCGGCGCCACCGGAAGAGAGGGTGAGAGGGCCCCCTTCTTCTTCTTCTTCTTCCTAGACCTTCTCCCTAGATGGGAGAAGGATTTCCCCTCTGGTCCTTCGCTTCCATGGCATGGGAGGGGCGTGAGCCCCTCCGAGATTGAATCTGTCTCCCTGTCTCTCTCTGTTTCTGCGTTCCAGATTTTGGCCTTTTCACCGTTTCTTATATTCTTTGAGATCCGTAACTCCGATTGGGCTGAAATTTTAACACGATTTCTATCCAGATATTGCCTTTCATGTGGCGAAATAAGGGCACCAACCTCCTTATGGGGTAGCCAAGAGGGCCCAAGGCACGCCTGACCCCCTGGGGCGCGCCCCTGCCTCATGGCCCCCTTGAGCATCGTCTCGCGTTGATTCTTCTTCCCAAAAATCACATATTGCTACCTCTTGAGCACTGCGTTGGTTTTCCCCTAAGAGGAAGGGATGATGCAGCAAAGTAGCATAAGTATTTCCCTTAGTTTTTGAGAACCAAGGTATCAATCCAGTAGGAGGCTACACGCTAGTCCCTCGTACCTGCACAAAAGAAATAAATCCTCGCAACCAACGCAAATAGGGGTTGTCAATCCCTATAAGGCCACTTACGAGAGTGAGATTTGATAGATATGATAAGATAATATTTTTGGTATTTTTATGATAAAGATGCAAAGTAAAATAAAGGCAAAGTAAATAGCAAAGGAAATAACTAAGTAGTAGGAGATCATTGTGATAAAGATAGACCCGGGGGCCATAGGTTTCACTAGTGGCTTCTCTCGAGACCATAAGTATTCTACAATGGGTGAACAAATTACTGTTGAGCAATTGACAGAATTGAGCATAGTTATGCGAATATCTAGGTATGATCATGTGTATAGGCATCACGTCCGAGACAAGTAGACCGACTCCTGCCTGTATCTACTACTATTACTCCACTCATCGACCGCTATCTAGCATCCATCTAGAGTATTAAGTTAAAAACAGAGTAACACCTTAAGCAAGATGACATGATGTAGAGGGATAGTCTCATGCATTATGAAGAAAACCCCATCTTGTTATCCTCGATGGCAACAATACAATACGTGCCTTGCTGCCCCTACTGTCACTGGGAAAGGACACCACAAGATTGAACCCAAAGCTAAGCACTTCTCCCATTGCAAGAAAGATCAATCTAGAAGGCCAAACCAAACTGATAATTCGAAGAGACTTGCAAAGATAACCAATCATACATAAAAGAATTCAGAGAAGATTCAAATATTATTCATAGATAGACTTGATCATAAACCCACAATTCATCGGTCTCAACAAACACACCACAAAAAGAAGATTACATCGAATAGTTCTCCACAAGAGAGGGGGAGAACATTGTATTGAGACCCAAAAAGAGAGAAGAAGCCATCTAGCTACTAACTATGGACCCGTAGGTCTGAGGTAAACCACTCACACTTCATCGGAGGGGCTATGGTGTTTATGTAGAAGCTCTCCGTGATCGATGCCCCCTCTGGCGGAGCTCCGGAACAGGCCCCAAGATGGGATCTCGTGGATACAGAAAGTTACGATGGTGGAATTAGGGTTTTGGCTCCGTATCTGATCGTTTGGGGGTACGTGGATATATATAGGAGGAAGGAGTACGCCGGTGGAGCAATAGGGGGCCCATGAGGGTGGAGGGGGCGCCTGGGGTAGGCAGGCGCGCCCCCCTACCTCGTGGCCTCCTCTCTTGTGCCTTGATGTAGGGTCCAAGTCTTCTGGGTCTTATTCATTGAGAAAATCACGTTCCCGAAGGTTTCATTCCGTTTGGACTCCGTTTGATATTCCTTTTCTTCGAAACCCTAAAACAGGCAAAAAACAGCAATTCTGGGCTGGGCCTCTGGTTAATAGGTTAGTCCCAAAAATAATATAAAAGTGGATAATAAAGCCCAATAATGTCCAAAACAGTAGATAATATAGCATGGAGCAATCAAAAATTATAGATACGTTGGAGACGTATCAAGCATCCCCAAGCTTAATTCCTGCTCGTCCTCGAGTAGGTAAATGATAAAAACAGAATTTTTGATGCGGAGTGCTACTTGGCATAATCTTAATGTAATTCTTCTTAATTGTGGTATGAATATTCAGATCCGAAAGATTCAAGACAAAAGTTCATATTGACTTAAAAATAATAATACTTCAAGCATAATAACTAAGCAATTATGTCTTCTCAAAAGAACATGGCCAAAAAAGTTATCCCTACAAAATCATATAGTCTGGCTATGCTCTATCTTCACCACACAAAATATTTTAATCATGCACAACCCCGATGACAAGCCAAGCTATTGTTTCATACTGATACGTCTCCGTCGTATCTACTTTTCCAAACACTTTTGCCCTTGTTTTGGACTCTATCTTGTATGATTTGAATGGAACTAACCCGGACTGACGCTGTTTTCAGCAGAATTACCACGACGTTGTTTTATGTGCAGAAAACAAATATTCTCGGAATGACCTGAAACTCCACGGGAGGTCTTAGAAAAAACAATAAAAAATCCTCGCCAAATATGAAGACCAGGGGGCCCACACCCTTTCCACGAGGGTGGGGGGCGCCCCCCCTAGGGCGCGCCCCCTACCTCGTGGGCCCCCTATTGACCCTCTGACGCCAACTCTAACTCTATATATTTGCTTTCAGAGAGAAAAAAATCATAGAGAAGAAATCATCGTGTTTTACGATACGGAGCCGCCGCCAAGCCCTAAAACCTCTCGGGAGGGCTGATCTGGAGTCCGTTCGGGGCTCCGGAGAGGGGGATTCGTCGCCGTCGTCATCATCAACCATCCTCCATCACCAATTTCATGATGCTCACAGCCGTGCATGAGTAATTGCATCGTAGGCTTGCTGGACGGTGATGGGTTGGATGAGATTTATCATGTAATCGAGTTAGTTTTGTTAGGGTTTAATTTGATCCCTAGTATCCATTATGTTCTGAGATTGATGTTGCTATGACTTTGCTATGCTTAATGCTTGTCACTAGGGCCCGAGTGCCATGATTTCAGATCTGAACCTATTATGTTTTCATCAATATATGAGAGTTCTAGATCCTATCTTGCAAGTCTATAGTCACCTACTATGTGTTATGACCCGGCAACCCCAAAGTGACAATAACCGGGACCACTCCCGGTGATGACCATAGTTTGAGGAGTTCATGTATTCACTATGTGCTAATGCTTTGTTCCGGTTCTCTATTAAAAGGATGCCTTAGTATCCCTTAGTTTCCAATAGGACCCCGCTGCCACGGGAGGGTAGGACAAAAGATGTCATGCAAGTTCTTTTCCATAAGCACGTATGACTATATACAGAATACATGCCTACATTACATTGACGAACTGGAGCTAGTTCTGTGTCACCCTATGTTATGACTATTACATGATGAACCGCATCCGGCATAATTATCCATCACTGATCCAATGCCTACGAGTTTTCCATATACTGGTTTACGCTTATTTACTTTTCCGTTGCTACTGTTACAATCACTAAAAAATACCAAAAACATTACTTTTGTTGTCTTTACTTTTGTTGCCGCTACCACCACTATCATATTACTTTGCTACTAAACACTTTGCTGCAGATACTAAGTTTCCAGGCGTGGTTGAATTGACAACTCAGCTGCTAATACTTGAGAATATTCTTTGAATCCCCTCGTGTCGAATCAATAAATTTGGCTTGAATTCTCTACCCTCGAAAGCTGTTGCGATCCCCTATACTTATGGGTTATCAAGACAAATTTCTGGCGCCGTTGCCGGGGAGCATAGCTCTATTCTTTGAGTCACTTGGGATTTATATCTGCTGGACACTATGAAGAACTTGAGAGATCCAAAAACCAAGGTCTATCCCTCAACTACGAGGGGAGGTAAGGAACTGCCATCTAGCTCTGCACTTGATTCACCTTCTGTTATGAGTAAGTTTGCGACACCTACATCTGCTTCTGCTATTCGTTCTGATATGTCGCATGTTATTGATGATGCCACTTCTGCTATGCATGATACTTATGATGAAACTGCTTCTATGTCTGATACTACTGTGCCACTTAGTGATTTTCTAGAAGAACAAATTGCTAGGGCTAGAGAAAAAGAAATTATTGAATCTGAATACGATGATGATAGTGATGATGAAAATATGCCTATTATTCCTAAAGGTTATCTTTTTGATAGGGATGCTTCTTTAGCTATTTTAGCTTGCAGAGATAGATATGAGATTAAGTGGTTATTAATTAAATGGAACAAAGAATCACTTAGAGATAAAATGAAACCCGATCCTGCTTTTGCTACTTCTCCTATATGTGTTCCTGATAAAGATTATGAATTCTCTGTTGATCCTGATATAATTACTTTGGTTGAATCTGATCCGTTTTATGGCTATGAATCTGAAACTGTTGTGGCACATCTTACTAAGTTAAATGATATAGCTGCCCTGTTCACTAATAATGAGAGATCACGTTACCTCTATTTACTCAAAATATTTCCGTTCTCATTAAAGGGCGATGCTAAGATATGGTTTAATTCTCTTGATCCTGGTTGTGTGCGTAGTCCCCAGGATAAGATTTATTACTTCTCTGCTCATAAGAAACAAGTTTCTTTGAGGGAAATATACAACTTTGTGCAAATTAAAGAAGAGAGTCTCCCACAAGCTTGGGGGAGGCTTCTCAAGTTACTTAATGCTTTTCCTGATCATCCTCTTAAGAAACCTGAAATACTTGATATCTTTTATAATGGACTAACCGATGCTTCCAGAGATTACCTGGATAGTTGTGCTGGTTCTCTTTTCAGGGAAAGAACACCGGATGAAGATGAAATTCTATTGAATAATATGTTGACAAATGAAAATAATTGGGAACCTCCTGAGCCACCTCCTGAGCCAACTCCTGCTCCAATTACTGAGCCTATTCCTAAACCAACTCCGAAGAAGAGAGGTGTTCTATTTCTCAGTCCCGAAGATATGCAAGAGGCAAAGAAATCTATGAAAGAAAAAGGTATTAAAGCTGAAGACGTTAAGAATTTACCTCCTATTGAAGAAATACATGGTCTTAATTCATCGCTTGTTGAAGAAACTTATGATCTTAATCATTTATTTACTAAAGAACCTCCTGATCCCGATATCCCGACACCGGTAGTAAAGGTAAATTCTCTCTATAGATATGACAAAGCTGAAGTCCCTCCTACTAAAATTTCTAGTCAGTGCTTGGATGAGTTTGATAACTTTATGTATAAGCAAGATGACTTCAATGCTTATTTTGGTAGACAATTAAAAGAAAATGCTTATATGATTAGACGCTTGGGTGATTATATGGCTGATATTAAAGGTGAACTTAAACTTATTAGCAAACATGCTTCTATGGTCACCACCCAAGTAGAAGAAGTACTTAAAGCTCAAAAAGAAGTGCTTGATGAAATGAATAGTAAGAAAAATGATTATGCTGTTAGAGTGGCTACTAGAACTGGTAGAATGACTCAGGAACCTTTGTATCATGAAGGCCACCCTAAGAGAATCGAGCAAGATTCTCAAAGAAATAATATTGATGTTCCTAGTTCTTCTAAAAAGAAGAAGAAGAAAAATGATAGAACTGTGCAAACTTCTAGTGAACCTATTGCTGAACCACCTGATAATCCAAATGATATTTCTATGTCTGATGCTGAAACACAATCTGGTAATGAACATGAACCTATTAAAAATATTAATGATGATGTTCATGATGATGCTCAACCTAGTAATGATAATGATGTAGAAATTGAACCTGTTGTTGATCTTGATAACCCAGAATCAAAGAATCAATGTTATGATAAAAGAGACTTTGTTGCTAGGAAACATGGTAAAGAAAGGGAACCTTGGGTTCAGAAACCCATGCCTTTTCCTCCGAAACCATCCAAGAAAAAGGATGATGAGGATTTTGAGCGCTTTGCTGAAATGATTAGGCCTATCTTTTTGCGTATGACATTAACTGATGTGCTCAAAACGAATCCTTATGCTAAATATATGAAAGATATCATTACTAATAAAAGAAAGATACCGGAAGCTGAGATTTCCACCATGCTTGCTAATTATACTTTTAAGGGTGGAATACCAAAGAAACTTGGAGACCCCGGAGTACCTACTATACCTTGCTCCATTAAAAGAAATTATATTAAAACTGCTTTATGTGATCTTGGAGCCGGTGTTAGTGTTATGCCTCTCTGTTTATATCGTAGACTTGACTTGAATAAGTTGACACCTACTGAAATATCTTTGCAAATGGCTGATAAATCAACTGCTATACCTGTCGGTATTTGTGAGGATGTGCCTGTTGTGGTTGCAAACGTTACTATTTTAACGAACTTTGTTATACTTGATATTCCCGAGGATGATAGTATGTCTATTATTCTTGGAAGACCTTTTCTTAATACTGCAGGGGCTGTTATTGATTGCAACAAAGGCAATGCCACTTTTCATGTTAATGGTAATGAGCATACGGTACACTTTCCGAGGAAACAACCTCAAGTTCATAGTATCAACTCTATTGGAAAAATTCCATCGATTATATTTGGAGGTTTTGAATTTCCTCTTCCTACTATCACAAAGAAATATGATATTCTTATTATTGGGGATGTGCATATCCCCGTTGAGGTAACTTAGTGTTATTCGAAATTTCTCCGGTTTCATGATTATCGGAATGAGTTTGTTAACAAGACTTGATCAACCTTGTTAGCGGATTCTTTTTGATGAGCATGAGATGGATGAAACTAGAAGCACAAACTTCTGTACCCTCTTTATATTTTCTGTTCTTTATATTAAATAAAGTAAAAATAGTATTTTTCTGTCTGTTTCCTGACTTATCTGTGCAATATAAAAATATCCGGAAAATAAAAATCCTCAGAATGCCATGCCAATTTAATATGATTTTTTCGGGAATATTTGAGGATTTACTGTGCAAAAATTACCGCGGGAGGAGCTGCCACCTGGTCACGAGGGTGGTGGGCGCCCCCCCCTATAGGACGCGCCCCCTACCTCGTGGGCGCACGGTGGCCCTCCTCCACTTATTCCAGCACCCATCTTCTTCCTCTATCTCACACAAACCCGAAAAACCAACTCAAGCACGAGTTCCAGCCACTTTTGCTGTGATTTTCGATCTCCTTGCTCAAAGCACCTCTCGCAAAACTGCTTGGGGAGATTGTTCCTTGGTATGTGACTCCTCCATTGGTCCAATTAGTTTTTGTTCTAGTGCTTTATTCTTTGCAAATTTTTGCTGCATATGTGACCATGTTCTTGAGCTTGCATGTCAAATTTATATGGTTCCTAGTAGTTCTAATGCTTGATATAGGCTCTAGGCACTTGTAGGAGTAGTTGCTATCAATTTATTGAGTTTGGCTTACTTTTATTTTGAAGTTACTAAAAATTTCAGATTGTTTCAGAAAAATTATCAGGAGATTATTGAGGGGCTCATCAAGCCATAGCTCAAAGTAAAAGGCACCTAAGCCTAAGTATAATTTGCCACGCACCGCGGAGATTCGGGCGTGTGAATGGCCTTCTGAAGATTTCTTGAGAGCAGCCGATATCTATGAAGATTTTCATGAATTGGCCCACAATGCAGGCCTCACCGCTTTCCTCCACGACCAATGCGATCAGTATCTCTTACTCACAAATACCTTTGTGCAAAACTTTTATTTTCATCCTAAGAACTCACCACCTACGGTGGAATTTCATTTATATGATGAGCCTAAGGAGATGTCCCTTTATGATTTCTGTCGGATTTGTATAGTCCCTTTTGAGGGCAAGACAGAAGAACCACATCATGATGATGTGGCTGGATTTATTGATAATATCACTGTAGGAGAAACTAGGAAGGTTTCCGATGCACGAATAACTAGCATACATTTTCCTGTTTTGCGTTACTTTGCATTATTTGCTAGTCGTTGTTTAATTGGACGCGGAAATTCTGGAAACCTTAGTATCCCTGATTTAATTATTCTGCTCCAAGGTTTATATAGTGATAACACTTTTAGTTTGGGCGGTATTATTGCTAGACGGTTAAATATGAACCGTACTAAGGGCCCCATCTTTGGAGGCATCTATGCCACACGCCTAGCCGCACATTTTAACATACCTATTAGGCATGCTGAGAAGGAAGAAAAAGTGCTACCCCGTGTTTATCTAGATCATAAAAGTATGGTGGCACATGATTTTATTGTTAAGAATAGGGCAGGGGAGCTTAGATATCAATTGTTCTTTAGTAAACATCATCCTGAGACTATTACCCTGCCTGCTCCTTCTTTATTTGATTTGACTGTAGGCACGTACCTTGTTCCGTTGACGGCTATTCACGCCGACCAAAACCCTGGACCAGTTGAGGAGCCAGAACAGGAACCACAAGATGAGCCTCCGCGACAATCTTTTTATTCTTGGGATCCAGAGATGACTGTCAGCCAGTGGCAGTCAGAGTCTTCTTCTTCATCACAGTATGATCCCAACTATTCTTCGTCACAGTACGACCCCAACAACTATTATTATGGATATCCGCCAGGCCAGCTGTGGCCATAGACCAACTTAGGCCAAAATCCTAAGCTTGGGGGAGTTCGTATTTCCCATCGACATTACATTTATGTTCACACGCACTCATTGCTAGATGTCGGTGCTCATACTTTTTCACTGTAATATCCACGCTAGTTTATTTTCTTTTTCCTGCTTTCTTCTTGTGTGTTTTCTTAACCTTAAGAAAAACCAAAAAAATTAGTAGTAGTTTATTTTTCTGCTATAGTAGTAATAATTAAAAAGAAAACCCAGAAATATTTCCCGTTCTTCTTTCTCTTGTTGGGAGCTTTCCCATGTAAATAGTTTTATTTCTTTTCCTTTCTTGGGGGTCAGTAGGAGAAGACCATAATTAAATTGTTGAAGTGACTCTTATATGCATTATTGATTGATTTAACCAAGAGCCCATATTGCGTTGTCTTCTCCTATTTATTGAATGCTCGCATATTCTAGCTTAGTCCAATGCACGTGCACTCTTATTATTATTCACACCGTTCGGTCATGCAAGCGAAAGGCAATTGTGATGATATATGATGGACTGACTGAGATGAGAAAAGCTGGTATGAACTCGACCTCTTTTGTTTTTGTAAATATAATGAGTCCGTCGTTCTTGATTCAGCTTATTATGAATAAACATGTTTGCAATGACAATTAGAGATCATAGTTGCTTGTGCCATGCTTGATTAGCTATGAGTTATAATGATTTACCTTGTATGCCAACATGCTATTGAGATGATTATGATGTGGTATGATGGGGTGGTATCCTCCTTTGAATGATTTAAGTTACTTGACTTGGCACATGTTCACGCATATAGTTGAAACAAAATCAACATAGCCTTCACGATATTTATGTTTATGGTGGATTATATCCTACTCATGCTTGCATCCAATGTTTATTAATTTTAATGCATGTACATGGCTGTTGTCGCTCTCTAGTTGGTCGCTTCCCAGTCTTTTGCTAGCCTTCACCTGTACTAAGCGGGAATACTGCTTGTGCATCCAATCCCTTATACCCCAAAGTTATTCCAGATGAGTCCACCATACCTTCCTATATGCGGTATCTACCTGCCGTTCCAAGTAAATTTGTATGTGCCAAACTCTAAACCTTCGAATGAACATTCTGTTTTGTATGCTCGAATAGCTCATGTATCAACAAAGGTTGTCCTTATCTTTCGTGTTAGGCGGGTTATTCTCAAGAGGAGTGGACTCCGCTCCTCACTCATGAGAAAATGGCTGGTCACCGGGATGCCCAGTCCCATGCTTTATGCAAACTAAATCAAAATTAATTGCAAACAAAACTCCCCCTGGGACCTGATGTATGTTGGAGGCACTCGTTGTTTCGAGCAAGCCATGGATTGATGCTTGTTGGTGGAGGGGGAGTATAAACTTTACCATTCTGTTTGGGAACCGCCTATAATGTGTTTAGCATGGAAGATATCGCCATCTCTTAGTTGATACGTTGACAATGAAAGTATACCGCTCAAAATACAATTTATCTCTATTTCAAAACCGAGCTCTGGCACCTCTACAAATCCCTGCTTCCCTCTGCGAAGGGCCTATCCATTTACTTTTATGCTGAGTCATCACCCTCTTATTAAAAAGCACTAGCTGGAGAGCACAGCCATCATTTGCATTCATCACTATTAATTTATGTTGGGTATGACTATGATTGGATCTCTTTTACCATGAATTACAATGTCTAGTTAGTCCTTGATCTTTAAAGGTGCTCTGCATTTATGTTTTGCGGTCTCAGAAAGGGCTAGCGAGATACCATCTTGTTATATCATATTATGATTGTTTTGAGAAAGTGTTGTCATCCGAGATTTATTATTATTACTTGCTAGTTGATTATGCTATTGATATGAGTAATGATGAGACCTGAGAATTATTGTAAATGTGGTTAGTTATGATTTATGCTGAAAACTTGAATGCTGGCTTGACATAGTTACAACAACAAGAGCAAATAGATTTTGTAAAAGTTTTTCTTTCTTTATTTCAGTTTGTCAACTGAATTGCTTGAGGACAAGCAAGGGTTTAAGCTTGGGGGAGTTGATACGTCTCCGTCGTATCTACTTTTCCAAACACTTTTTCTCTTGTTTTGGACTCTATCTTATATGATTTGAATGGAACTAACCCAGACTGATGCTGTTTTCAGCAGAATTACCATGATGCTGTTTTATGTGCAGAAAACAAATATTCTCGGAATGACCTGAAACTCCATGGGAGGTCTTAGAAAAAACAATAAAAAATCCTCGCCAAATATGAAGACCAGGGGCCCCACACCCTTTCCATGAGGGTGGGGGGCGCCCCCCCCCTAGGGCGCGCCCCCCTACCTCGTGGGCCTCCTGTTGACCCTCTGACGCCAACTCCAACTCTATATATTTGCTTTCGGAGAGAAAAAATCAGAGAGAAGAAATCATCGCATTTTATGATACGGAGCCGCCGCCAAGCCCTAAAACCTCTCGGGAGGGCTGATCTGGAGTCCGTTCAGGGCTCCGGAGAGGGGGATTCATCGCCGTCGTCATCATCAACCATCCTCCATCACCAATTTCATGATGCTCACCACCGTGCGTGAGTAATTGCATCGTAGGCTTGCTGGACGGTGATGGGTTGGATGAGATTTATCATGTAATCGAGTTAGTTTTGTTAGGGTTTGATCCCTAGTATCCATTATGTTCTGAGATTGATGTTGCTATGACTTTTCTATGCTTAATGCTTGTCACTAGGGCCCGAGTGCCATGATTTCAGATCTGAACCTATTATGTTTTCATCAATATATGAGAGTTCTAGATCCTATCTTGCAAGTCTATAGTCACCTACTATGTTTTTTGATCCGGCAACCCAGAAGTGACAATAATCAGGACCACTCCCGGTGATGACCATAGTTTGAGGAGTTCATGTATTCACTATGTGCTAATGCTTTGTCCCGGTTCTCTATTAAAAGGAGGCCTTAATATCCCTTAGTTTCCAATAGGACCCCGCTGCCACGGGAGGGTAGGACAAAAGATGTCATGCAAGTTCTTTTCCATAAGCACGTACGACTATATACGGAATACATGCCTACATTACATTGACGAACTGGAGCTAGTTTTGTGTCACCCTATGTTATGACTGTTACATGATGAACCGCATCCGGCATAATTATCCATCACTGATCCGGTGCCTACGAGTTTTCCATATACTGGTTTACGCTTATTTACTTTTCCGTTGCTACTGTTACAATCACTACAAAATACCAAAAACATTACTTTTGTTGTCTTTACTTTTGTTGCCGCTACCACCACTATCATATTACTTTGCTACTAAACACTTTGCTGCAGATACTAAGTTTCCAGGTGTGGTTGAATTGACAAATCAGCTGCTAATACTTGAGAATATTCTTTGGCTCCCCTTGTGTCGAATCAATAAATTTGGTTTGAATACTCTACCCTCGAAAGCTGTTGCGATCCCCTATACTTGTGGGTTATCACATACTTTTGACATTCTCAAAACTTTTTTCAATCTTCACGCAATACATGAGCGTGAGCCATGGACATAGCACTATGGGTGGAATAGAATGGTGGCTGTGGATAAGACAAAAAGGGAGAAGATAGTCTCACATCAACTAGGCGTATGAACGGGCTATGGAGATGCCCATCAATAGATATCAATGTGAGTGAGTAGGGATTGCCATGCAACGGATGCACTAGAGCTATAGGTATATGAAAGCTCAACAAAAGAAACTAAGTGGGTGTGCATACAACTTGCTTGCTCATGAAGACCCAGGGCATTTTGAGGAAGCCCATCATTGGAATATACAAGCCAAGTTCTATATTTAAAAATTCCCACTAGTATATGAAAGTGATAACACGAGAGACTCTCTACTATGAAGATCATGGTGCTACTTTGAAGCACAAGTGTGGTAAAAGGATAGTAGCATTGTCCCTTCTCTCTTTTTCTCTTATTTTTTTATTTGGGCCTTTTCTCTTTTTAATGGCCGTTTTTCTTTTTTTCTCTTTTTTTTATTTTTCGTCCGGAGTTTCATTCCGACTTGTGGGGGAATCAGTCTCCATCATCCTTTCCTCACTGGGACAATGCTCTAATAATGATGATCATCACACTTTTATTTTTCTTACAACTCAACAATTACAACTCGATACTTAGAACAAAATATGACTCTATATGAATGCCTCCGGCGGTGTACCGGGATATGCAAGGAATCAAGAGTGACACGTATGAAAGAATTATGAATGGTGGCTTTGCCACAAATACGATGTCAACTACATGATCATTGAGGGAGTCCTGGATTAGGGGGTGTTCGGATAGCCGAACTATACCTTCAGCCGGACTCCTGGACTATGAAGACACAAGATTGAAGATTCCGTCCCGTGTCCGGAATGGACTTTCCTTGGCGTGGAAGGCAAGCTTGGCGATGCGGATGATCAGATCTCCTACCATTGTAACCGACTTTATGTAACCCTAACCCTCTCCGATGTCTATATAAACCGGAGGGTTTTAGTCCGTAGGACAACATACACATCAACAATCATACCATAGGCTAGCTTCTAGGGTTTAGCCTCTCTGATCTCGTGGTAGATCAACTCTTGTAATACCCATATCATCAATATCAATCAAGCAGGACGTAGGGTTTTACCTCCATCGAGAGGGCCCGAACCTGGGTCAAACTTCGTGTCCCTTGCCTCCTGTTACCATCCGGCCTAGACGCACAGTTCGGGACCCCCTACCCGAGATCCGCCGGTTTTGACACCGACATTGGTGCTTTCATTGAGAGTTCCTCTGTGCCGTCACCGTCAGGCCCGATGGCTCCTACGATCATCAATGGCGATGCAGTCCAGGGTGAGACCTTCCTCCCCAGACAGATCTTCGTCTTTGGCGGCTTCGCACTGCGGGCCAATTCACTTGGCCATCTAGAGCAGATCGAAAGCTACGCCCCTAGCCGTCAGGTCAGATTCGGAAGTTTAAACTACACGGCCGACATCCGCGGGGACTTGATCTTCGACGGATTTGAACCACTGCCAAGCGCGCCGCACTGTCACGACGAGCACGATCTAGCTCTGCCGCCAAACAGCGCCCTGGAGGCCGCACCCGCATCGGCTCCGACCCTTAGTTCGGAGCCTACCGCGCCGATCGAGGATGGGCGGTTGGACGCCACCTCGAGGGTTGTGATCCTAACGGCAGTTGAGCCGAACACCAGCCCCGTACTCCGCAAGACTCGTTACTCCATGGAGCCGGATTATTCTCCAGCTTCCGAACCCTCCGCGCCCCTGCCGATCGAATCCGATTGGGCGCCGATCAAGGAGCTCACGGCCACGAACGTCTTTCAGCACTCGCCTTTCGGCGATATCCTGAAGTCACTGAAGTCTCTCTCTTTATCGGGAGAGCCCTGGCTGGACTACTGTCAGCAAGGTTGGGATTCAGACGATGAAGAAATTCAAAGCCCACCCACCACCCACTTGGTAGCCACTGTTGACGATTTACCGACATGCTCGACTTCAAGTCCGATGACATTGACGGTATGGACGCCGATGGAGGAGACGATGAAGAACCAGCGCCTATCGAGCCCTGGAACGCCACCTCGTCATATGACGTATACATGGTGGACGCACCCAAAGATGACGCCGAGGAGCGGAAGGACGCACCGAAGGATTATTCCCTCGAAAAGCAGTCAAAGCGGCGACGCAAGCGCCGCCCCAAATCCCGCCTCGACAGAAATAGCGATCACATTGATCCAGCGCTGGAGCAGGGCGATCCGCTGCCAGACAACGGCAATCCGGATAATCAAACCGAACAAACAAATCCTATCAATGACAATGGTCCGGACGACATAACGCCAGACAGGCACTCGGAGTAGCAGAATGCCCGTAAAAGGCTCGTTGCCACCGCAAGGAGCCTCAAAAAGCAGAAGCGGAGGCTCAAGGCCGCGCAAAACACGCTCCAATTCAGATGGAGCAAAATACTCAACACTATAGCAGGGTACGGCGACAATCGCCCCTCCAAGAGCTACCCAAAGCGGAAGCTGCTACCCGAATTCGATGAGGAGGCCTCAGACCCCCCACAACCAAATATCAAAACAGCCACCTGGTCGGATAGACGACCCCTCTACCAACACAGAACGGCATTCAACGCCGCTCACAATACAACATGCGACCCATGCGAGGGCTCGCACCCAAAGGACGGTGCAACAAGATCCATCTATGGGCCACGCAAGCGTGCCCCAGCATACAATGCAACACAACAAACATCCAAACAACGTGGCACACCTAGCTACAGGGGTGCCGCGCACCCCCTATGTTTCACCGATGAGGTGCTGGACCATGAATTTCCAGAGGGATTCAAGCCCGTAAACATAGAGGCATACGACGGAACAACAGACCCTGGGGTCTGGATTGAGGACTATATCCTTCATATCCATATGGCTCGAGGGGATGATCTCCATGCCATCAAGTACTTACCTCTCAAACTCAAAGGGCTAGCTCGTCACTGGCTCAAAGGCCTCCCTGAAAGCTCCATTGGAAGTTGGGAAGAGCTCAAAGACGCCTTTCGGGCAAACTTTCAAGGGACTTATGTCCGACCTCCAGATGCGGACGACCTGAGTCACATAACTCAACAGCCCGGAGAGTCAGCCCGAAAGCTTTGGAATAGGTTTCTTACTAAAAAGAACCAGATTGTCGACTGTCCGGACGCCGAAGCCTTAGCGGCTTTCAAGCATAGCGTCCGCGACGAATGGCTCACCAGACACCTCGGCCAAAACAAGCCGAGAACGATGGTCGCATTAACAAACCTCATGACCCGCTTTTGCGTGGGTGAGGACAGCTGGCTAGCCAGATGCAGCACCAGCGACCCCAGTACATCTGAAGTTAGAGATGGAAACGGGAAATCACGACGCAACAGCAATAACAAACGCTGGAATAAAGAAGACAACACGAAGGGCACGACTGTAAACGCCGGATTCAAAGTCCCTCGGCCAAATCAAAAGCCGTCCCCAAAGGCACCAGGGATGAACTGTCCAGCCTCAACAAAATTCTGGACCAAGTATGTCAGATCCATAGTACCCTTGGCAAACCTGCTAATCATACCCACAGAGAATGTTGGGTCTTCAAGCAGTCCGGCAAGCTTAACGCCATACACAAGGGGGAGGATACACCAAGTGAAGACGAGGACGAACCCCCCACGCAAGACAAGGGGGAACAGAAGAAATTTCCACCCGAAGTCAAAACAGTAAACATGTTACACGTGATCAAGAGAAAAAACAACGTGGCACTCCCAGAAAAATATACCAAAGTGCCTGTCCCCGCGAAGTCCCGCCACCGGTCGTCTCAACCAATCACCTTCGACCATTGCGATTACTCCTCAAGTATCCGGCACGCAGGATGGGCTGCCCTGGTATTAGACCCAGTAATTGGCGGATACCACTTCACACGAGTCTTGATGGATGGCGGCAGTAGCCTAAACCTAATATACCAGGATACAATCTGCGGGATGGGACTAGACCCAACACAATTTCGCCATAGCAATACTACCTTTAAGGGAGTAACGCCAGGCCCAGGGGCTCATTGTATGGGCTCCCTCCTACTACAAGTTATATTCGGCTCCCCCGATAACTTCCGTCGCGAGCATTTAACTTTCCACATCACTCCGTTTCAAAGTGGCTATCAAGCACTACTCGGACATGAAGATTTCGT
Organism: Triticum urartu; assembly: GCF_003073215.2. Taxonomy (NCBI): domain Eukaryota; kingdom Viridiplantae; phylum Streptophyta; class Magnoliopsida; order Poales; family Poaceae; genus Triticum; species Triticum urartu. Next base: position 496,763,514 of record NC_053028.1, on the reverse strand, counting down.
TCGCTTTAATGCAATACCACACTACGCCTCCCTAACACTCAAGATGCCCGGTCCATGTGGCATCATTTCAGTGCACGGAAATATCAAGCGATCTCTGCGCGCCGAAGAGAGTGAGGCTGCCTTGGCAGCCGCACACTAAAGGCGCCCGGACCATCAAAAGCATCCAATAGGTCGTCAAGACCACAGACACAACTAATCAAGTCCGGCGCCACTACTCACATCGAATAAACGGTCACACCCCTACTTTTCAAAAATACAAGGGCTCAACGCGCGCAGACGAGTGGCAATTTCTTCCTATCTTTAATTATACATGGTTTCTTTAGAAAACTATCCTTTTGCACGACAACCTTTTTACCTAAATTCCTCTCTTTTATAGATGATCATCATGCTACACCCGTCCAGGATACGGCACAACGGAGACACAGGCGCAGACGTGCAGCAGGGACCCGCCCCAAGGATTCTTTTTAGATTAAGACTCTGCATAAACCTTTTTTACTGTCTCTTGTTGATACATATCCACCGTTGAGAAGGATGCTGACGTCTTGGCATGTGACCACGCCAAAACAATGCACGTACCTGGACACAAGGGGCTTCTTACAAAGGCCACTCTTCAGGCCCGGTTTATACCACAAAGACCGAATACCTTAGGGAGTGTTCGGCGTCGCGAGTTTGGCCCTATATGCATCAGCTCCGAATCATTGTCTTTGGTCAAATGGTGGGTTTGCCCGGCTCCTGTGTTTTGGTGCCTTACGTTCCGCTTTACCAGCTAAGGTAGCACCAGGAGAACTACTGCGATTGTGCCCTGATTCATCCGGACGAGCACCTCAGTAGAGAAAGCCGAAAACTGATTGTCATGATCTAGCGTGAGACTGGTCAACCACTCGATGACCCATGGGAATGTTAGAATTCCTCTGCCTTAACAAAGGGCCGCTTTCCGGCCAGGCATATACGCACCCCGGGATCAGGAGAGTGCGGAGCCACCAGGGGCTATCTAGTAGCCCCACTATCAAACTCCTATGGCTAAGTGAAAGTGTTAAAGCATTATAGTCCGGTTGCCTCGCTCGCTCCGCTATCACCTCCTTAATAGGACCAAGACGTTGGGTTAAGTGTGAACGCGCGTTTCTGTGAACACCTCCGCATTATATGCGTGGGGGTTGAAGCCGACGACTGCAATCTTTCAGGTTATACACATGTATACATAAACGGCCGCCCAGGAGGCATCACATTACTTTCAGGCAAAAGTATAAAAGTAGCCTTATAAAAATTTATAAAAGAATTTCGCTTACAATGAGATTACATGTCACTCAAACATAATATTTTTTGAGCACTAGGTCTCTATCAAACGAGCACCCTCAAGAACTTCCTCAAAGTAGTGCTCAGCAGCCCTTCGACCTATGGCCGAATCCTGCGCTGCAACAGTGGTAGCATCCATCTCTGCCCAGTATGCTTTAGCACGGGTAAAGGCCATCCGTGCGCCTTCTATGCACGCCGACCTCTTCATCGCATTTATGCGCGGCACCACATCGAGGACCTGCTGCACCAAGCTGAAATAGCTGCTCGGTTTTTACCTTCCCGGCCATCGCTGATCCACAACAGACCTCATGGAGAGTCCAGACAACCTATTTAGTTCGGCCCATTCGGCTAATTGGTCCGTCAATGAAAGCGGACGCTCGGGAGAAAGGAATTGTTTCCAAAACAGCTGGTCTACTTCACGGTCCGTCTGACTCTGGAAGTACTTGGCCGCATCGGCAGCGCTCGCCGCCAAATCCATATACGCATCCTCCGAACTCCACAGCCGATCCAGAGGGGCATACCGTGGATCTCCGTACTTCCTCTGTAGCATAAAGGACTTCCCGTCTACAATATCCCCGTCTTCCCGCAGCTCCTCCTTCTTTGCCCTCATAGCAGAGCGGAGGTCTTTTCCTGTTGCAGCAGCCTTCTCAAGATCAGATGCCTTTGCCTGGTTTTCCTTTTCAAGAGCCCGGCAACGGTCTACGGCGGCTTTTAATTCTACGGCCATATTGGCCATCTTATCCCGGCTCTCACCATGTGCGGCCTTCTCGGCTCGCAAACCTTCAAAGCAGCCGCATTACCCAATCTTGCTTGTTCCTTGGCTCGGGCAAGTTCCGCCCGCAAGGCTTCAACAGTGGCAGCTCCATCTGCAGTCATAACATGTTAAAAACACCGACATCATACTCTTCCTATGTCACGTTTACCAGACAAGGATACTTACCCTGCGCCTCGTCAAGCCTTTTGTTAACAAGCTCGATGTCGCCATCTGCCGCATCCAACTGCCATTCTAAACGGGCAAACTGGCTAGTCCGGCTGGCCACCGGAGCTTCCATCTCCTGCTCATAGAGGCAGTATGGTTATTACCTGGGTATATGATCCTATGTTCGTCATCATTTCCGATGACAACCAGAGTCTCAGGGGCTACTATCTACACAGGGCACACCTAGCATGTGCAGGACTATTACACATTCCTTTTAAGTACCTCAAAGCCTGTTAGTAGACTCATAAAGGCTTCATGCAATCCACTTTCGGCGGACGATATCCTCTCCATCACCATATTCATCAGCACACAGTGATCATCTGAGATGGCCGCTCGCCGCACCAACTCCCTCAGAACGTCCGATCGCACACTAGATGGTGCTGGACTATTTTTTCTGCTCTCTTCGGGAGTAAGACACTGGGAGCCTCGGGGATCAATAGGATTACCTTCTGGCCTCACCGGACTCGGAGAGGCCCTCCGCAACGACACTTCAGGGTCACCCGCTTCCGGAGCGGAGGAGTCCGAAGGAGGCGTCTCGCTCTCCATCATCTCTGGAAGAAGATCCCCCGAAGACGAGCTCATTTGAGAGGGGCTAATGCCCTAACTGCACAAATATATGCGGTGGTTATTTTCTCAGAAGAAAAGGATGGCATATCTGTACTATTAAAGTTTTTGGGTCACTTACGACTCCCGGGAGAATTGATCCCCCCGCGGACTTTGTGCGGCAGCAGCGCCCCCCAAGGTAGGGCCCCCGATGGAAGATTTCTTCTCCCGTTTTGAAGCTTCGGCTTCCGAATTCCCGGGCGCAGTCCTTTTCCTCTTCTGGCCGTCTTCCTTCACGGAGACGCTCGCTCCCTCGGTTAGAATAGGCAGCGTTGGGGGCCCGCGTCCGCCCGCATTATCCTCCACAGTATCTTCCTTCAAGGGATCCGGGCAAGGTGCGGTCTGGAGCATCTTTTCCAATACCGGATTCTCCAAACCCTCAGGGAGGGGGGCCAAACACCGAATCAACTTCGCCTTTTTAGCCAGTCCTGGTCGAAAAAGCAAACTCTCAGAAATAACTTCGTAACGAAGGAAAGATAATATGTTCGGCCGGAGGATTCCTTACTTGTTCGGCGGCGCGGTTACTACTCAGGCCAACGTCCTCGGTGATTTCCGGACACTCTACTTGAGGTCCGAAGAATAACTTATACATATCCTCGTGCATCAGGCCGAGAAAATTTTGAATGGCACGCGGACCCTCGGGATTGAACTCCCACAAGCGAAGGGGCCGACGCTTGCAAGGCTGGACTTGATGAACCAGCATAACTTTTATTACCGCAACCAAACTGAGATCTTCGTTGAAGAGATCTCGAATGCGGCTTTGCAGTAAAGGCATGTCCTTGGCTGGACCCCATCTCAGTCCTCTGCTGATCCATGACATCAGTCGTGGTGGAGGGCCCGAGCAGAAAACGGGGGCGGTCGCCCACTTGGAACTTCTAGGAGTCGTGATGTAGAACCACTCCTGTTGCCACAATGCAGACACCTCTGGGATGGAACCTTTGGTCCACGGAGCTCCCGTCATATTGCGTATTGAGGCGCCTCCAGTAATAAAACATCAAGCCCCTGACGAAAGGATCCAGTGCAAAACCTTGACCTCGGAGGAAGTGGGAGACAAACACGACGCTCTCGTTGGGTTTGGGAGAGGGGACGGCCTGCCCCCGGGGAGGCAGCCGATGCGACATTTTAGTGGTCAGATACCTAGCCTCCCTCAACCTTTTGATGTCTTCTTCCATGACGGAGGAGGGCATCCATCGGCCTCGAAGGCTGGATCCGGACATGACTGAAGGTTCGGAGCACCTGACCTGAGCTTTGGGCGTTTGAGCTTGAGGCGGGGGAAGGATTCGATTGAGCACGGGAGGCAAAAGTAAAAGCTTTGTCCCTTTATAAAGAGGGTGGATATCAAGCGTCCTCCCCGTGTCCGTTTGGACTTGCCTATGATCTAGGAGTCCTAGAAGTGGTTGGGTTACCCACGCCCATATTGATGAGAATCCCGTAATAAGGGGACACGATCTCTGCTTTAACAAGACGTGCCAAGGAAACCACCTCGCATAACACGCTGAGGTGGGTAATTAAACGACTCGGATAAAGGCTTGGTCGTGGTGTGTCGCACCACGGAATACGTTAGCAGATTTGTGTAAATATTGTTCTCTCTATGGCAGTATGCGGAAACTTATTTTGCAGAGCCGGACACTATCTTTGTGTTTAAGATCTTCTATGAAGTACTTGGAGGAGGAACCCGCCTTGCAATGCCAAAGACAATTTGCGCGCCGAACTCATCATGAATGAAGCCTGGTTCAGGGGCTACTGAGGGAGTCCTGGATTAGGGGATGTTCGGGTAGCCGAACTATACCTTCAGCCGGACTCCTGGACTATGAAGATACAAGATTAAAGATTTCGTCCCGTGTCCCGAAGGGACTTTCCTTGGCGAGGAAGGCAAGCTTGGTGATGCGGATGATCAGATCTCCTACCATTGTAACCGACTTTATGTAACCCTAACCCTCTCCAGTGTCTATATAAACCGGAGGGTTTTAGTCCGTAGGACAACATACACATCAACAATCATACCATAGGCTAGCTTCTAGGGTTTAGCCTCTCTGATCTCGTGGTAGATCAACTCTTGTAATACCCATATCATCAATATCAATCAACCAGGACGTAGGGTTTTACCTCCATCGAGAGGGCCCGAACTTGGGTAAAACTTCGTGTCCCTTGCCTCCTGTTACCATCCGGCCTAGACGCACAGTTCGGGACCCCCTACCCGAGATCTGCCAGTTTTGACATCGACAATCATGCTAAGCAATATGACAATGATGGAGTGTGTCGTAATAAACGGAATAGTGGAAAGTTGCATGGCAATATATTTCGAAATGGCTATGGAAATGCCATAATAGGTAGGTATGGTGGCTGTTTTGAGGAAGGTATATGGTGGGTGTATGATACCGGCGAAAGGTGCGCGGTATTAGAGAGTCTAGCAAAGGTGGAAGGGTGAGAGTGTGTATAATCCATGGACTCAACATTAGTCATAAAGAACTCATATACTTATTGCAAAAATCTACAAGTTATCAAAGAAAAGTATTACGCGCATGCTCCTAGGGGGATAGATTGGTAGGAAAAGACCATCGCTCGTCCCCGACCGGCACTCATAAGGAAGACAATCAATAAATAAATCATGCTCCGACTTCATCACATAACGGTTCACCATACGTGCATGTTACGGGAATCACAAACTTCAACACAAGTATTTCTGAAATTCACAACTACTCAACTAGCATAACTTTAATATCACCATCTTCATATCTCAAAACAATTATCAAGGATCAAAATTATCATAGTATTCAACACACTCATAAGAAAGTTTTTTTATTAATCTTGTATACCAAGCATATTAGGATTTTAAGCAAATTACCATGCTATTTAAGACTCTCAAAATAATCTAAGTGAAGCATGAGAGATCAATAGTTTCTATAAAAAAAATCCACCACCGTGCTCTAAAAGATATAAGTGAAGTACTAGAGCAAAATTATATAACTCAAAAGATATAAGCGAAGCACATAGAGTATTCTAACAAATTAAAAATAATGTATGGCTCTCTCAAAAGGTGTGTACAGCAAGGATGATTGTGGTAAACTAAAAAATAAAGACTCAAATCATACAAGACGCTCCAAGCAAAACACATATCATGTGGCGAATAAAAATATAGCTCCATGTAAATTACCGATAGAAGTAGACGAAAGATGGGATGCCTTCCGGGGCATCCCCAAGCTTTGGATTTTAGGTGTCCTTAGATTATCTTGGGGGTGCCATGGGCATACCCAAGCTTAGGCTCTTGCCACTCCTTGTTCCATAATCCATCAAATCTTTACCCAAAACTTGAAAACTTCACAACACAAAACTTAAAGTACAAAATCTCGTGAGCTCCGTTAGCGAAAGAAAACAAAAGACCACTTCAAGGTACTGCAATGAAGTAATTATTTATTTATATTGGTGTTATACCTACTGTATTCCAACTTCTCTATGGTTTATAAACTATTTTACTAGCCATAGATTCATGAAAATAAGCAAACAACACACGAAAAACAGAATCTGTCAAAAATAGAACAGTCTGTAGTAATCTGTAGCTAGCGCAAGATCTCGAACCCCAAAAATTCTAAAATAAATTTCTGGACGTGACTAATTTATATATTAATCATCTTCAAAAAGAATTAACTAAATATCACTTTCCAAATAAAAATGGCAGTAGTTCTCGTGAGCGCTAAAGTTTCTGTTTTTACAGCAAGTTCAACAAGACTTTCCCCAAGTCTTCTCAACGGTTCTGCTTGGCACAAACAATAATTAAACACAAAAAACACAACCAAAACAGAGGATATATAAATTATTTATTAATAAACATGAGAAAAAAAATCAAGTAATAAAAATAAAATTGGGTTGCCTCCCAACAAGCGCTATCGTTTAACGCCCCTAGCCAGGCATAACAAGCAAGAATATATCTAGGTATTGCCATCTTTTGTAGGCAATCCATAAGTGGCTCTCATAATAGATTCATAAGGTAATTTAATTTTCTTTCTAGGAAAGTGCTCCATGCCTTTCCTTAATGGAAATTGGAATCTAATATTTCCTTCCTTCATATCAATAATTGCACCAATCGTTCTAAGGAAAGGTCTACCAAGAATAATAGGACATGAAGGATTGCAATCTATGTCAAGAACAATAAAATCTACGGGCACATAATTCCTGTTTGAAACAATAATAACATCATTAATTCTTCCCATAGGTTTCTTAATAGTGGAATCCGCAAGGTGCAAGTTTAAAGAGCAATCATCAAAATCACGGAAACCTAACAAATCACACAAAGTCTTTGGAATCATGGAAACACTAGCACCCAAATCACATAAAGCATAGCATTCATGATCTTTAATTTTAATTTTAATAGTTGGTTCCCACTGATCATAAATTTTTCTAGGGATAGAAACTTCCAATTCAAGTTTTTCTTCATAAGATTGCATCAAGGCATCAACGATATGTTTAGTAAACGCTTTATGTTGACTATAAGCGTGAGGAGAATTTAGCACGGATTGCAACAAGGAAATACAATCAATCAAAGAGAAATTTTCATAGTTAAATTCCTTGAAATCCATAATAGTGGGTTTAGCAACATCTAGGGTTTTAATTTCTTCAATCCTACTTTTATCAATTTTAGCATCAAGATCAAAAAATTGCGAATTCTTGGAACGCCTTCTAGGTAAAGGTGGATCATATCCAGTCCCATCATTATCAAGATTCATATTGCAAAACAAAGATTTAATAGGGGACACATCAATAACTTTTAGATCTTCATCATTATTTTCATTGGAACTAGAAGAACACGCTCTTATAAAGGCATCTTTCTTAGCATGCATCTTAGCGGTTCTTTCTTTGCACTCATCAATGGAAATTATCATGGCTTTGAGAGACTCATTGATATCATGCTTAGGTGGAATAGATCTAAGTTTCAAAGAATCAACATCAAGAGCAATTCTATCAACGTTCCTAGCCAAATCATCAATCTTAAGCAATTTTTCTTCATAGCATTAAAATTCTTTTGCGAAGTTATAAATTATTTAATATTAGATTCAAAATCAGAGGGCATCTTATTATAATTTCCATAAGAATTGTTGTAGGAATTACCATAATTATTAGAGGAGTTACTAGGATTAATATTTCCTCTATACACGTTGTTACCAAAATTGTTCCTACCAACAAAATTCACATCCATAGATTCATTATTATTCTCAATCAAAGTAGACAAGGGCATATCATTAGGATCAGAAGAAACACTCTTATTAGCAAATAATTTCATAAGTTCATCCATCTTTCCACTCAAAACAGTAATTTCTTCTATCGCATGCACCTTTTTATTAGTAGATCTTTCGGTATGCCATTGAGAATAATTAACAATAATATTATCTAGGAGTTTAGTAGCTTCTCCTAAAGTGATTTCCATAAAAGTGCCTCCCGCGGCCGAATCTAAAAGATTTCCAGAAGCAAAATTCAATCCGGCATAAAAATTGTGTATAATCATCCACAAATTTAAACCATGAGTAGGGCAATTACGTATCATTAATTTCATTCTCTCCCAAGCTTGTGCAACATGTTCATGATCAAGTTGCTTAAAGTTCATAATATCTTTTCTAAGAGAGATGATCTTGGCGGGAGGAAAATACTTAGAGATAAAAGCATCTTTGCACTTGTTCCATGAATCAATACTATTTTTAGGCAAAGACGAAAACCAAGCTTTAGCACGATCTCTAAGCGAAAAAGGAAATAGCTTCAATTTAACAATATCATTATCCACATCTTTCTTCTTTTGCATGTCACACAAATCAACGAAGCTATTTAGATGGGTAGCGGAACCTTCACTAGGAAGGCCGAAAAACGGATCTTTCATGACAAGATTCAGAAAACCAGTATTAATTTCACAAGATTCAACATCGGTAAGAGGAGCAATCGGAGTGCTAATAAAATCATTGTTGTTGGCATTGGTGAAGTCACACAATTTAGTATTATCTTGAGCCATCGTGACAAGCAAGCAAACTATCACACAAGCAAACAAAAAGCAAGCGGGCAAAAAGAGGCAAATAGAGAAAGAGAGGGAGGATAGAGAGAGAGAGGGCGAATAAAACGGCAAGGGTGAAGTGGGGGAGAGGAAAACGAGAGGCAAATGGAAAATAATGTAATGTGGGAGATAAGGATATGTGATGGGTACTTGGTATGTTGACTTTTGCGAAGACCTCCCCGACAACGGCGCCAGAAATCCTTCTTGCTACCTCTTGAGCACTGCTTTGGTTTTCGCCGAAGAGGAAGGGATAGTGCGATAAAGTAGCGTAAGTATTTCCCTCAGTTTTTGAGAACCAAGGTATCAATCCAGTAGGAGGCTACGCGCTAGTCCCTCATACCTGCACAAAACAAATAAATCCTCGCAACCAACGCAAATAGGGGTTGTCAATCCCTATAAGGCCACTTACGAGAGTGAGATCTGATAGATATGATAAGATAATATTTTTGGTATTTTTATGATAAAGATGCAAAGTAAAATAAAGGCAAAGTAAATAGCAAAGGAAATAACTAAGTAGTAGGAGATCAATACGATAAAGATAGACCCGGGGGCCATAGGTTTCACTAGTGGCTTCTCTTGAGAGCATAAGTATTCTACGGTGGGTGAACAAATTACTGTTGTGCAATTGACAGAATTGAGCATAGTTATGAGAACATCTAGGTATGATCATGTATATAGGCATCACGTCCAAGACAAGTAGACCGACTCCTGTCTGCATCTACTACTATTACTCCACTCATCGACCGCTATGCATCATGCATCTAGAGTATTAAGTTAAAAACAGAGTAACGCCTTAAGCAAGATGACATGAGGTAGAGGGATAGACTCATGCACTATGAAGAAAACCCATCTTGTTATCCTCGATGGCAACAATACAATACCTGCCTTGCTGCCCCTACTATCGCTGGGAAAGGACACCGCAAGATTGAACCCAAAGCTAAGCACTTCTCCCAATGCAAGAAAGATCAATCTAGTAGGCCAAACCAAACTGATAATTCGAAGAGACTTGCAAAGATAACCAATCACACATAAAAGAATTCAGAGAAGATTCAAATATTATTCATAGATAAACTTGATCATAAACCCACAATTCATCGATTTCAACAAACACACCGCAAAAAGAAGATTACATCGAATAGTTCTCCACAAGAGAGGGGGAGAACATTGTATTGAGATCCAAAAAGAGAGAAGAAGCCATCTAGCTACTAACTATGGACTCATAGGTCTGAGGTAAACCACTCACACTTCATCGAAGGTGCTATGGTGTTGATGTAGAAGCCCTCCATGATCGATGCCCCCTTCGGGGGAGCTCCGGAACAGGCCCCAAGATGGGATCTCGTGGATACAGAAAGTTACGGCGGTGGAATTAGGGTTTTGGCTCCGTACTGATCGTTTGGGGGTACGTGGATATATATAGGAGGAAGGAGTACGTCGGTGGAGCAATAGGGGGCCCACGAGGATGGAGGGTGCGCCTGGGGTAGGCAGGCGCGCTCCCCTACCTCGTGGCCTCCTCTCTTGTGCCTTGACGTAGGGTCCAAGTCTTCTGGGTCTTATTCATTGAGAAAATCACGTTCCCGAAGGTTTCATTCCGTTTGGACTCTGTTTGATATTCCTTTTCTTTGAAACCCTAAAACAGGCAAAAAACAGCAATTCTGGGCTGGGCCTCCGGTTAATAGGTTAGTCCCAAAAATAATATAAAAGTGGATAATAAAGCCCAATAATGTCCAAAAGAGTAGATAAATAGCATGGAGCAATCAAAAATTATAGATACGTTGGAGACGTATCACGTATATTCCAAAAAAATCTCCGTCAGTTTTTATCCCGTTTGGACTCCGTTTGATATGGATTTTTTGCGAAACAAAAAACATGCAACAAACAGGAACTGGCACTGGGCACTAGATCAATATGTTAGTCCCAAAAATAGTATAAAAAGTTGCCAAAAGTATATAAAAGTTGTAGAATATTGGCATGGAACAATAAAAAATTATAGATACGACGGAGACGTATCAGCGTAGCCACAAATACTATTTCAACTATAAGGTCATGCAAAGCAATATGACAATGATCATATGTGTCATAAAAAAACTGAACGGTGGAAGTTGCATGGCAATATATCTCAGAATGGCTATGGAAATTCCATAATAGGTAGGTATGGTGGCTGTTTCGAGGAAGATATAATGAGGCTTATGTGTGATAGAGAGAATCATATCACGGGGTTTGGATGCACCGGCGAAGTTTGCACCACAAGTCGAGGTGAGAAGGGGCAATGCATGGTACAGATGAGGCTGGCGAATTTCGGAAAGGTAAGAGTGCGTATAATTCATGGACTCACATTAGTAATAAAGAACTCACATACTTATTGCAATAGTTTATTAGCCCTCGAAGCAAAGTACTACTATGCATGCTCCTAGGGGGAGGTTGGTAGGAGTTAACCATCACACGCCCCAGACTTCCATGCAAAGGAAGACAATCAATAATAAATCATGGTCCAATTTCATAGCATAATGGAAGACCATACGTGCATGCTTCGGGAATCACAAACCTTAACACAAATATTCTTACGAAACAACAATTACTCACTAGCATGACTCTAATATCACCATTTTTATATCTCAAGACAAATGCAAGGAATCAAACTTCTCATATATTCAATGATCTTCATGAAAGTTTTTATTATATCCCTCTTGAATACCCATCATATTAGGAATAAATTCATAACCCAAGAAAATTGTCATAGTATTTATAAGAATCTCAAATAATATAAGTGAAGCATGAGAGTCCATCAATTTCTTTAAAATATAGCCACCACCGTGCTCTAAAAGATATAAGTGATGCACTTGAGCAACTACCTAGCTCAAAAGATATAAGTGAAGCTCAAAGAGTATTCTAATAAATTCATGATTAATGTGTGTCGCTCTCGAAAAGGTGTGTCCAGAAGGGATGATTATGGAAAACTAAAAAGAAATAAATCAGAGATTCATATAATACACGATGCTCCAAGAAAAACACATATCATGTAGTGAATAAAAATATAGTCTCAAGTAATTTACCGATGTATTATAGACAAAAGAGGGGATGCCATCTGGGGCATCCCCAAGCTTAGACTCTTGGTTGTCCTTGAATATTACCTTGGGGTGCCTTGGGCATCCCCAATCTTAGGCTCTTGCCACTCCTTATTCCTTAGCCCATTAAAACTTCACTCAAAACTTGAAAACTTCACAACACAAAACTCAGCAGAAAACTCGTGAGATCTGTTAGTAGTAAAGCAAATCACCACTTTAGGTACTGTTGTCAACTCATTCCAATTTTATATTTGCATTATATCTACTGTATTCTAACTTCACCAAGGTTCATACCTCCCGATACAACCCATAGATTCATCAAAACAAGAGAACAACACAATGAAAATAGAATCTGTCAAAAACAGAACAATCTGTAGTAATCTAGACATTAGACAAACTTCTGTAACTCCAAAAATTCTGAAAACTTAGGAAAGCGTGGGAAATTTTTAAATCAATATTGTGTAAAAATTTGAGAGTTTTATCACGCTCCATAAAATTTTAACAGTTCTGCTACTGGACGCAAATGTTTCTGTTTTTTCATAGAATCAAATTAACAATTTTCCAAATCATACCAAAGGTCTTACTTGGCACAAACACTAATTTAAACTCAAGAACACCATCATAACAAAAGCATAATGGTATATTTATTGCAAAACGTAAGAAAAAAGCAACAAAAACAAAAAAGTTGCCTCCCAGCGGGCGCTATCATTTTATGCCCCTAGCTAGGCATATTGCGTAGATTCAAGTGTTGTAGAAAAAGTGCGGGAGATCATCCATGCCCATCTCATATTCACTCCTTTTAGAAGCAAGTTTCCTTTGTGGCAAGCAAAAATAATCAAAAGGGCTAAATTTAATAGGGATCTGTAAGATCAAGTTTGGGAGGAGGAGGTTCCTCCTTTGGCCCTTTATATGTGATAACTATCTCTTTGTTATAAACATTCCTTTGATTATGCTCCCTAAGCCTTTCTTTAAGAACAAGTCCTAGTCCATTTTTATAGCAAAGTTATTATTTAAAAAAATTATCGATCAAAATAAATGGGGGAACCTTTTTGCTAAGATTTTCATTGTAAGCGGCATAATCGGGAGATTGTAGTCTCCACATCTCTTCTTGATTAAAAAGGATTTCTTATATAGGAGGTTAACCACAGTTTATATTATAATGAGCAAATATTTCACGTGCTTCTTTCATAATATGCCAAATTCATAGGCTAGAAATAGAGTGGTAACACACTTAACGAAAGGATCATGAATATTGGATAATTCTAGAAGGATCCTTTGTATGGAAGGATGTGATAACCCACAAGTATAGGGGATCGCAATAGTTTTCGAGGGTAGAGTATTCAACCCAAATTTATTGATTCAACACAAGGGGAGCCGAAGAATATTCATGAGTATTAGCAGTTGAGTTTTCAATTCAACCACACCTGTAAGACTTAATATCTGCAGCAAAGTATTTAGTAGCAAAGTAGTATGGAAGTAACGGTAACAGTGGCAAAAGTAATAGTAGTAGTTTTGTAGTGATTGTAACAGTGGCAACGGTGAAGTAACTTAGCAAAGATCAATATGTGAAAAGCACGTAGGCATTGGATCGGCAATGATAATTGTGTTGGATGATCTTCATCATGTAGTAGTCATGACCTAGGGTGACATAGAACTAGCACAAATTCATCAATATAATGTAGGCATGTATTCCGTATATAGTCATACGTGCTTATGGAAAAGAACTTGCATGGCATCTTTTGTCCTATCCTCCCATGGCAGTAGGGTCCTAATGGAAACTAAGGGATATTAAATCCTCCTTTTAATAGAGAACCTAAACAAAGCATTAGCACTTAGTGAATACATGAACTTCTCAAACTAAGGTAATCACCGGAAAGAATCCCAATTATTGTCACCTTGGGGTATGCGGATCATAACTCGTAATAGGTGTCTACAACTTGCAAGATAGTGTTGGGGAACGTAGTAATTTCAAAAAAATTCCGACGCACACGCAAGATCATGGTGATGCATAGCAACGAGAGGGGAGACTGTTGTCCATGTACCCTCGTAGACCGAAAGCAGAAGCGTTAGCAAACTCGGTTGATGTAGTCGTACGTATTCACGATCCGACCGATCAAGTACCGAACATACGACACCTCCGAGTTCAGCACACGTTCAGCCCGATGATGTCCCTCAAACTCCGATCCAGCCGAGTGTTGAGGGAGAGTTCTGTCAGCACGACGACGTGGTGATGATGTTGATGTTCTACCGACGCAGGGCTTGGCCTAAGCACTGCTACAGTAATATCGAGGTGGACTGTGGTGGAGGGGGCACCGCACACGGCTAAAAGATCAAACGATCAATTGTTGTGTCTCTGGGGTGCCCCCCTGCCCCCGTATATAAAGGAGCAAGGGGGGTGCGGCCGGCCAGGGAGTAGGCGCGCCAGGAGGAGTCCTACTCCCACCGGGAGTAGGACTCCCCCCTTTCCTAGTTGGATTAGGACTTCGGAGGAAGAAAGAGTGGAGGAGAAGAAGGAAGGGGGGGGGCGCCGCGCCCCTCTCCTTGTCCTATTCGGACTAGGGGGGGAGGGGCGCGCGGCCAAGCCCTAGACGCCTCTCCTCTCTTGCACCTAGGCCCACTAAGGCCCATTAAGTCCCCGGGGGGTTCCGGTAACCTCCTGGTATTCTGGTAAAATCCCGATTTCACCCGGAACACTTCCGATATCCAAACATAAGCTTCCAATATATCAATCTTCATGTCCCGACCATTTCGAGACTCCTCGTCATGTCCGTGATTACATCCGGGACTACGAACAACCTTCCGTACATCAAAACATATAAACTCATAATATAACTGTCATCGAAAAGTTAAGCGTGCGGACCCTACGGGTTTGAGAACTATGTAGACATGACCGAGACATGTCTCCGGTCAATAACCAACAGCGGAACCTAGATGCTCATATTGGCTCCCACATATTCTACGAAGATCTTTATCGGTCAAACCGCATAACAACATACTTTGTTCCCTTTGTCATCGGTATGTTACTTGCCCGAGATTCGATTGTTGGTATCTCAATACCTAGTTCAATCTCGTTACCGACAAGTCTCTTTACTCGTTCTGTAATACATCATCCCGCAACTAACTCATTAGTAGCAATGCTTGCAAGGCTTAAGTGATGTGCATTACCGAGAGGGCCCAGAGATACCTCTCCGACATTCGGAGTGACAAATCCTAATCTCGAAATACGCCAATCCAACAAGTACCTTTGGAGACACCTGTAGAGCACCTTTATAATCACCCAGTTACGGTGTGACGTTTGGTAGCACACAAAGTGTTCCTCCGGTAAACGGGAGTTGCATAATCTCATAGTCATAGGAACATGTATAAGTTATGAAGAAAGCAATAGCAACATACTAAACGATCGGGTGCTAAGATAACGGAATGGGTCATGTCAATCACATCATTCTCCTAATTATGTGACCCCGTTAATCAAATGAAAACTCATGTCTATGGTTAGGAAACATAACCATCTTTGATCAACAATCTGTTTGTCTATGTATTCACACATGTATTATGTTTCCGGTGAATACAATTCTAGCATGAATAATAAACATTTATCATGACATAAGGAAATAAATAATAACTTTATTATTGCCTCTAGGGCATATTTCCTTCAGTCTCCCGCTTGCACTAGAGTCAATAATCTAGATTACACAGTAATGATTCTAACACCCATGGAGCCTTGGTGCTGATCATGTTTTGCTCGTGGAAGAGGCGTAGTCAACGGGTCTGCAACATTTAGATCCAGATGTATCTTGCAAATTTCTATGTCTCCCACCTGGACTAAATCCCGGATAGAATTGAAGCGTCTCTTGATGTGCTTGGTTCTCTTGTGAAATATGGATTCCTTCGCCAAGGCAATTGCTCCAGTATTGTCACAAAAGATTTTCATTGGACCCGATGCACTAGGTATGACACTTAGATCGGATATGAACTCCTTCATCCAGACTCCTTCATTTGCTGCTTCCAAAGCAGCTATGTACTCCGCTTCACATGTAGATCCCGCCACAACGCTTTGTTTAGAACTGCACCAACTGACACCTCCACCGTTCAATGTAAACACGTATCCGGTTTGCGATTTAGATTCGTCCAGATCAGTGTCAAAGCTTGCATCAA
Source organism: Triticum urartu (assembly GCF_003073215.2). Taxonomy (NCBI): domain Eukaryota; kingdom Viridiplantae; phylum Streptophyta; class Magnoliopsida; order Poales; family Poaceae; genus Triticum; species Triticum urartu. The sequence goes on along the minus strand of NC_053028.1, from coordinate 496,747,391 downwards.
CGTAACCATTTAAGATGAGCTCTTTGTCACCTCCATAAACGAGAAATATATCCTTAGTCCTTTTCAGGTATTTCAGGATGTTTTTGACCGCTGTCCAGTGATCCACTCCTGGATTACTTTGGTACCTCCCTGCTAGACTTATAGCAAGGCACACATCAGGTCTGGTAGACAGCATTGCATACATGATAGAGCCTATGGCTAAAGCATAGGGAACATCTTTCATTTTCTCTCTATCTTCTGCAGTGGTCGAGCATTGAGTCTTACTCAACCTCACACCTTGTAACACAGGCAAGAACCCTTTCTTTGCTTGATCCATTTTGAACTTCTTCAAAACTTTGTCAAGGTATGTGCTTTGTGAAAGTCCAATTAAGCGTCTTGATCTATCTCTAGATCTTGATGCCCAATATATAAGCAGCTTCACCGAGGTCTTTCATTGAAAAACTCTAATTCAAGTATCCCTTTATGCTATCCAGAAATTCTATATCATTTCCAATCAACAATATGTCATCCACATATAATATTAGAAATGCTACAGAGCTCCCACTCACTTTCTTGTAAATACAGGCTTCTCCAAAAGTCTGTACAAAACCAAATGCTTTGATCACACTATCAAAGCATTTATTCCAACTCTGAGAGGCTTGCACCTATCCATAAATGGATCGCTGGTGCTTGCACACTTTGTTAGCTCCCTTTGGATCGACAAAACCTTCCGGTTGCATCATATACAACTCTTCTTCCAGAAATCCATTCAGGAATGCAATTTTGACATCCATTTGCCAAATTTCATAATCAGAAAATGCGGCAATTGCTAACATGATTTGGACAGACTTAAGCATCGCTACGGGTGAGAAAGTCTCATCATAGTCAATGCCTTGAACTTGTCAAAAACCTTTTGCAACAAGTCGAGCTTTGTAGACAGTAACATTACTGTTAGCGTCAGTCTTCTTCTTGAAGATCCATTTATTGTCAATTGCTTGTCGATCATTGAGCAAGTCAACCAAAGTCCATACTTTGTTCTCATACATGGATCCCATCTCAGATTTCATGGCCTCAAGCCATTTTGCGGAATCTGGGCTCACCATCGCTTCTTCATAGTTCGTAGGTTCATCATGATCTAGTAGCATGACTTCCAGAATAGGATTACCGTACCACTATGGTGCGGATCTTACTCTGGTTGATCTACGAGGTTCAGTAGCAACTTGATATGAAGCTCCATGATCATCATCATTAACTTCCTCACTAATTGGTGTAGGCGTCATAGAAACCGGTTTCTGTGATGAACTACTTTCCAACAGAGGAGCAGGTATAGTTACCTCATCAAGTTCCACTTTCCTCCCACTCACTTCTTTCGAGATAAACTCCTTCTCTAGAAAGGATCCATTCTTAGCAACGAATTTCTTGCCTTCGGATCTGTGTACCCAACAGTATCCTTTGGGTATCCTATGAAGACACATTTCTCCGATTTGGGTTCGAGCTTATCAGGTTGAAGCTTTTTCACATAAGCATCGCAGCCCCAAACTTTCAGAAATGACAACTTTGGTTTCTTGCCAAACCACAGTTCATAAGGCATCGTCTCAACGGATTTCGATGGTGCCCTATTTAACGTGAATGCGGCCGTCTCTAAAGCATAACCCCAAAATGATAGCAGTAAATCTGTAAGAGACATCAAAGATCGCACCATATCTAGTAAAGTACGATTACGACGTTCGGACACACCATTACGCTGTGGTGTTCCGGGTGGCGTGAGTTGCCAAACTATTCCGCATTGTTTGAAATGTAGCCCAACTCGTAACTCAAATATTCTCCTCCACGATCAGATCGTAGAAACTTTATTTTCTAGTTACGATGATTTTCAACTTCACTCTGAAATTCTTTGAACTTTTCAAATGTTTCAGACTTATGCTTCATTAAGTAGATATACCCATATCTACTCAAATTATCTGTGAAGGTGAGAAAATAATGATATCCGCCACGAGCCTCAACATTCATCGGACCAATACATCTGTATGTATGATTTCCAACAAATCTGTTGCTCTCTCCATAGTACCGGAGAACGGCGTTTTAGTCATCTTGCCAGGCACGGTTTGCAAGTACCAAGTGATTCATAATCAAGTGGTTCCAAAAGTCCATCAGTATGGAGTTTCTTCATGCGCTTTACACCATTATGACCTAAACGGCAGTGCCACAAATAAGCTGCACTATCATTATTAACTCTGAATCTTTTGGCTTCAACATTATGAATATGTGTATCACTACTATCGAGATTCATCAAAAATAGACCACTCTTCAAGGGTGCATGACCATAAAAGATATTACTCATATAAATAGAACAACCATTATTCTCTGATTTAAATGAATAACCTTCTCGCATCAAACAAGATCCAGATATAATGTTCATGCTCAACGCTGGCACCAAATAACAATTATTTAGGTCTAATACTAATCCCGAAGGTAGATGTAGAGGTAGCGTGCCGACCGCGATCACATCGACTTTGGAACCATTTCCCACGCGCATCGTCACCTCGTCCTTTGCCAGTGTTCGCTTAATCCGTAGTCCCTGTTTCGAGTTGCAAATATTAGCAACAGAACCAATATCAAATACCCAGGTGCTACTGCGAGCTCTAGTAAGGTACACATCAATAACATGTATATCACATATACCTTTGTTCACCTTGCCATCCTTCTTATCCGCCAAATACTTGGGGCAGTTCCGCTTCCAGTGACCAGTCTGCTTGCAGTAGAAGCACTCAGTTTCAGGCTTAGGTCCAGACTTGGGTTTCTTCTCCTGGGCAGCAACTTGCTTGCTGTTCTTCTTGAAGTTCCCCTTCTTCTTCCCTTTGCCCTTCTTGAAACTGTTGGTCTTACTGACCATCAACAGTTGATGCTCCTTCTTGATTTCTACCCTCCGCAACCTTTAGCATTGCGAAGAGCTCGGGAATTGTCTTATCCATCCCTTGCATATTATAGTTCATCACGAAGCTCTTGTAGATTGGTGGAAGTGATTGGAGAATTCTGTCAATGACGCTATCATCCGGAAGATTAACTCCCAGTTGAATCAAGTGATTGCAGTACCCGGACATCTTGAGTATATGCTCACTGACAGAACTATTCTCCTCCATCTTGCAGCTATAGAACTTATTGGACACTTCATATCTCTCAATCCGGGCATTCTTTTGAAATATTAACTTCAACTCCTGGAACATCTCATATGCTCCATGACATTCAAAACGTCGTTGAAGTCCCGGTTCTAAGCCGTAAAGCATGGCACACTGAACTATCGAGTAGTCATCAACACGCGACTGCAAGTCATTCACAATGTCTGCAGTTGCTGGCGTAGGTGGTACACCCAGCAGTGCTTCCAGGACGTAACTCTTCTGTGCAGCAATGAGGATAATCCTCAAGTTACGGACACAGTCCGTGTAATTGCTACCATCATCTTTCAACTTTGCTTTCTCAAGGAACGCATTAAAATTCAACGGAATAACAACACGGGCCATTTATCTACAATCAAACATAGACAAGAAAGATACTATCAGATACTAAGTTCATGATAAATTTAAGTTCAATTAATCATATTACTTAAGAACTCCCACTTAGAAAGACATCCCTCTAATCTTCTAAGTGATCACGTGATCCAAATAAACTAAACCATAACCGATCATCACGTGAAATGGAGTAGTTTTCAATGGTGAACATCACTATGTTGATCATATCTACTATATGATTCATGCTCAATCTTTCGGTCTCAGTGTTCCGAGGCCATATCTGCATATGCTAGGCTCGTCAAGTTTAACCTGAGTATTCTGTGTGTGCAAAACTGGCTTGCACCCATTATAGATGGACATAGAGCTTATCACACCCGATCATCACGTGGTGTCTGGGCACGACGAACTTTGGTAATGGTTCATACTCAGGGAAAACACTTTTTATCTTGAAATTTAGTGAGAGATCATCTCATAATACTACCGTCAATCAAAGCAAGATAAGATACATAAAAGATAAACATCACATGCAATCAATATAAGTGATATGATATGGCCATCATCATCTTGTGCTTGTGATCTCCATCTCCGAAGCACCGTCATGATCACCATCGTCACCGGCGCGACACCTTGATCTCCATCGTAGCATCGTTGTCGTCTCGCCAATCTTATGCTTTCACGACTATCGCTACCGCTTAGTGATAAAGTAAAGCATTACAGGGCGATTGCATTGCATACAATAAAGCGACAACCATATGGCTCCTGCCAGTTGCCGATAACTCGGTTACAAAACATGATCATCTCATACAATAAAATTTAGCATCATGTCTTGACCATATCACATCACAACATGCCCTGCGAAAACAAGTTAGACGTCCTCTACTTAGTTGTTGCAAATTTTACGTGGCTGCTACGGGCTTAGCAGGAACCGTTCTTACCTACACATCAAAACCACAACGATAGTTTGTCAAGTTGATGCTGTTTTAACCTTCGCAAGGACCGGGCGTAGCCACACTCAGTTCAACTAAAGTTTGAGAAAGTGACACCCGCCAGCCACCTGTGTGCAAAGCACATCGGTAGAACCAGTCTCGCGTAAGCGTACGTGTAATGTCAGTCTGGGCCGCTTCATCCAACAATACCGCCGAACCAAAGTGTGACATGCTGGTAAGCAGTATGACTTATATCGCCCACAACTCACTTGTGTTCTACTCGTGCATATGACATCTACGCATAAAACCAGGCTCTGATGCCACTGTTGTGGAACATAGTAATTTCAAAAAGATTCCTACGCACACGCAAGATCATGGTGATGACTAGCAACGGGAGGGGAGAGTGTTGTCCATGTACCCTCATAGACTGAAAGCGGAAGCGTTAGCACAACATGGTTGATGTAGTCGTACCTCCTCACGATCCGACCGATCAAGTACCGAACGTATGACACCTCCGAGTTCGGCACACGTTCAGCCCGATGACGTCCCTCGAACTCTGATCCAGCCGAGTGTTGAGGGAGAGTTTCGTCAGCACAACGGCGTGGTGACGATGTGGATGTTCTACTGACGTAGGGCTTCGCCTAAGCACCACTACAGTAATATCGAGGTGGACTGTGGTGGAGGGGGGCACCGCACACGGCTAAAAGATCAAACGACCAATTGTTGTGTCTCTGGGGTGCCCCTTGCCCCCGTATATAAAGGAGCAAGGGGGTGCGGCCGGCCAGGGAGTAGGCGCTCCAGGAGGAGTCCTACTCCCACCGGGAGTAGGACTCCCCCCTTTCCTAGTTGGATTAAGACTTGGGAGGGGGAAAGAGTGGAGGAGAAGAAGGAAGGGGGCGCCGCCCCCCTCTCCTTGTCCTATTCAGACTGGGGGGGAGGGGCGCGCGTCCCAGCCATAGCCGCCTCTCCTCTCTTGTACCTAGGCCCACTAAGGCCCATTAAGTCCCCGGGGGGTTCCGGTAACCTCCCGGTACTCCGGTAAAATCCCAATTTCACCCGGAACACTTGCGATATCCAAACATAGGCTTCCAATATATCAATCTTCATGTCTCGACCATTTCTAGACTCGTCGTCATATCCGTGATCACATCCGGGACTCCGAACAACCTTAAGCGTGCGGACCCTACGGGTTTGAGAACTATGTAGACATGAGCGAGACATGTCTCCGGTCAACAACCAACAGTGGAACCTAGATGCTCATATTGTCTCCCACATATTCTATGAAGATCTTTATTGGTCAAACCGCATAACACCATACTTTGTTCCCTTTGTCATCGGTATGTTTCTTGCCCGAGATTCGATCGTCGGTATCTCAATACCTAGTTCAATCTCGTTACTGACAAGTCTCTTTACTCGTTCTGTAATACATCATCCCGCAACTAACTCATTAGTAGCAATGCTTGCAAGGCTTAAGTGATGTGCATTACCGAGAGGGCCCAGAGATACCTCTCCGACATTCAGAGTGACAAATCCTAATCTCGAAATACACCAACCCAACAACTACGTTTGGAGACACCTGTAGAGCACCTTTATAATTACCCAGTTACGTTGTGACGTTTGGTAGCACACAAAGTGTTCCTCCGGTAAACGGGAGTTGCATAATCTCATAGTCATAGGAACATGTATAAGTTATGAAGAAAGCAATAGCAACATACTAAACGATCGGGGTGCTAAGCTAACGGAATGGGTCATGTCAATCAAATCATTCTCCTAATGATGTGACCCCGTTAATCAAATGACAACTCATGTCTATGGTTAGGAAACATAACCATCTTTGATCAACAAGACAGTCAAGTAGAGGCATACTAGTGACAATCTGTTTGTCTATGTATTCACACATGTATTATGTTTCCGGCTAATACAATTCTAGCATGAATAATAAACATTTATCATGATATAAGGAAATAAATAGTAACTTTATTATTGCCTCTAGGGCATATTTCCTTCAGATAGGATCAAAAACACAAATATATTCGTGAAAACATAATAGGTTCAGATCTGAAATCATGGCACTCGGTCCCTAGTGACAAGCATTAAGCATATCAAAGTCATAGCAACATCAATCTCAGAACATAGTGGATACTAGGGATCAAACCCTAACAAAACTAACTCGATTACATGATAAATGTCATCCAACCCATCACCGTCCAGCAAGCCTATGATGGAATTACTCACGCACGGCGATGAGCATCATGAAATTGGTGATGGAGGAAGGTTGGTGATGATGATGGCGATGAATCTCCCTCTTGGGAGCCCTGAACGGACTCTAGATCAGCACCCCCGATGAAGAACATGAGGCGGTGGCGGCTCCGTATCGTAAAGCACGATGAATCCTTCTCCTTTATTTTTCTCTCCCCGAATTGGAATATATAGAGTTGGAATTAGGGTTGAAGGAGGTCCGGGGGGCCCACAAGCCCTGTAGGCACGCCCCAGGGGGGCGCCCCCAGGCTTGTGGCCTCTGGTTGGACCACTGATAACCCACAAGTATAGGGGATCGCAATAGTTTTCGAGGGTAGAGTATTCAACCCAAATTTGTTGATTCGACACAAGGGGAGCCAAAGAATATACTCAAGTATTAGCAGCTGTTGTCAATTCAACCACACCTGGAAACTTAATATCTGCAGCAAAGTGTTTAGTAGCAAAGTAATATGATAGTACTAATAACGGTAACAAAAGGTAACGGTAGTAAAAGCAATGTTTTTGGTATTTTGTAGTGATGATAGCAATAGCAACGGAAAAGTAAATAAGCGGAGAACAATATATGGAAAGCTCGTAGGCAATGGATCAGTGATGGAGAATTATGCCGGATGCGGTTCATCATGTAACAGTCATAACCTAGGGTGACACAGAACTAGCTCCAGTACATTGATATAATGTAGGCATGTATTCCGAATATAGTCATACATGCTTATGGAAAAGAACTTGCATGACATCTTTTGTCCTACCCTCCCGTGGCAGCGGGGTCGTTACGGAAACTAAGGGATATTAAGGCCTCCTTTTAATAGAAAACCGGAACAAAGCATTAACACATAGTGAATACATGAACTCCTCAAACTACGGTCATCACCGGTAAGTATCTCGATTATTGTCACTTCGGGGTTAATGGATCATAACACATAATAGGTGACTATAGACTTGCAAGATAGGATCAAGAACACTCATATATTGATGAAAACATAATAGGTTCAGATCTGAAATCATGCCACTCGGGCCCTAGTGACAAGCATTAAGCATAGCAAAGTCATAGCAACATCAATCTCAGAACATAGTGGACACTAAGGATCAAACCCTAACAAAACTAACTCGATTACATGATAGATCCCATCCAACCCATCACCGTCTAGCAAGCCTACGATGGAATTACTCTCGCACGGTGGTGAGAATCATGAAATTGGTGATGGAGGATGGTCGATGATGACGATGGCGGTGGATTCCCCTCTGCGGAGCCCCGAGCGGACTCCAGATCAGCCCTTCCGAGAGGTTTTAGGGCTTGGCGGCGGCTCCGTATCGTAAAACGTGATGATTTCTTCTCTCTGATTTTTTTCTCCCCGAAACTCAATACATGGTGTTGGAGTTGGAGTCGGAGACGCAACAGGGGGCCCACGAGGTAGGGGCGCGCTCTAGGGGGGCAGGCGCGCCCCCACCCTCGTGGAGAGACGGTGGGCCCCCTGGCCTTCATCTTTGGCAGGTATTTTTCTTATTTTCTGAAAAGTGGCTCCGTGAAGTTTCAGGTCATTCCGAGAACGTTTGCTCCTGCACATAAATAACACCATGGTAATTCTGCTGAAAACATCGTCAGTCCGGGTTAGTTCCATTCAAATCATGCAAGTTAGAGTCCAAAACAAGGGCAAAAGTGTTTGGAAAAGTAGATACGTTGGAGATGTATCAACTCCCCCAAGCTTAAAACTTTGCTTGTCCTCAAGCAATTCAGTTGACAAACTGAAAGTGATAAAGAAAAACTTTTACAAACTCTGTTTGCTCTTGTTGTTGTAAATATGTAAAGCCAGCATTTGAGTTTTCAGCAAAGATTATAACTAACCACGTTCGCAATAACGCATAGGTCTCAAGTTTACTCATATCAATAGCATAATCAACTAGCGAGCCATAATAATAAATCTCGGATGACAACACTTTCTCAAAACAATCATAATATGATATAATAAGATGGTATCTCGGTAGCCCTTTCTGAGACAGCAAAACATAAATGCAGAGCACCTTTAAAGACCAAGGACTGACTAGACATTGTAATTCATGGTAAAAGAGATCCACTCAAGTCATACTCCATGTAAACTAACAGTAATGAATGCAAATGATAGGGGTGCTCTCCAACTGGTGCTTTTTAATAACAGGATGATGACTCAGCATAAAAGTAAATAGATAGGCCCTTCGCAGAGGGAAGCAGGGATTTGTAGAGGTGCCAGAGCTCGGTTTTGAAACAGAGGTGAATAATATTTTGGGCGGTATACTTTCATTGTCAACATAACAACCAAGAGATGGTGATATCTTCCATGCTACACACATTATAGGCGGTTCCCAAACAGAATGGTAAAGTTTATTCTCCCCCTTCCACCAACAAGCATTAATCCATGGCTTGCTCGAAACAATGAGTGCCTCTAACTAACAAGAGTCCCAGAGGGTGTTTTGTTTGCAATTATTTTGATTTAGTTTGCATAAAGCATGGGACTGGGCATCCCGGTGACCAGCCATTTATATCGTGAGTGAGGAGCGGAGTCCACTCCTCTTGAGAATAACCTGCCTAACATGGAAGATACAGACAACCCTAGTTGATACATGAGCTATTCGAGCATACAAAACATGATATTCATTTGAAGGTTTAGAGTTTGGCACATACAAATTTACTTGGAACGGCAGGTAGATACCGTATATAGGTAGGTATAGTGGAGTCATGTGGAATAACTTTGGGGTTTAAGGAGTTTGGATGCACAAGCACTATTCCCGCTTAGTACAAGTGAAGGCTAGCAAAAGACTGGGAAGCGACCAGCTAGAGAGCGACAACAGTCATGAACATGCATTAAAATTACTCAACACCAAATGCAAGCATGAGTAGGATATAATCCACCATGAACATAAATATCGTGAAGGCTATGTTGATTTTGTTTCAACTACATGCGTGAACATGCGCCAAGTCAAGTCACTTAAATCATTCAGAGGAGGATACCACCCTATAATACCACATCATAACCATTTTAATAGCATGTTGGCACGCAGGGTAAACCATTATAACTCATAGCTAATCAAGCATGGCATAAGAAACTATGATCTCTAGTTGTCATTGCAAACATGTTTATTCATAATAGGCTGAATCAGGAATGATGAACTAATCATATTTACAAAAACAAAAGAGGTCGAGTTCATACCAGCTTTTCTCATCTCAGCCAGTCCATCATATAACATCATAATTGCCTTTCACTTGCACGACTGAATAGTGTGAATAATAACAATAGTGCACGTGCATTGGACTAAGCTGGAATCTGCAAGCATTCAATTTAAGGGAGAAGACAAGGTAATATGGGCTCTTTGTTAGATCAACAATAATGCATAAGAGAGCCACTCAACATTTTCATCATGGTCTTCTCCTCTCGACCCCCAAAGAAAAAGAAATAAAACTATTTACACGGGAAAGCTCCCAACAAACAAAAGAAGAACGAGAAATCGTTTTGGGTTTTCTTTTTAATTATTACTACTACAAGCATGGAAAGTAAACTAGCTAAAAGCTACAACTATATTTTTGATTTTTATTAAGGTTTTTTCAAACTCACAAGAAGAAAGCTTAAAAAGAAAATAAACTAGCATGGATAATACAATGAAAAAGTATGAGCACCGACAACTGGAATGAGTGTGTGAACATGAATGTAATGTTGGTGAGAAATACATACTCCCCCAAGCATAGGCTTTTGGACTAAGTTGGTCTATGCCCACGGATCGAAGCTGCCCTCTCCGGTGTACTGAGGAGGATCCTCAAGGTGCCACTGATAAACAGACTGACGGTGAGGATCAAGTGGTGGCTCCGGCTCAGGCTCTGGAGCTGATGTCAGGCTCCGTTAGGCATGAATGGCCTCTGGCAGAACAAGGTACATGCCTGAAAATATGTTGAACAAACAAGGAGCAGGCAAGGTAATAGTCTCAAAGTAGTCTTTATCAAATATCAGTCTATAGTTAAACAACTTCTTCTTATTCTTAACAATAAAATCATGTGCTACCATACTCTTATAATCTAGAAAAAAATAGGCAACAAGTTTTCCTGTTTCTCATAATGCCTAATAGGTATGTTAAAGTGTGCAGCAAGGCGCGAGGCGAAGATGCCTCCTAAGACGGGACCCTTTGTACGGTTCAGATTTAACTGTTTAGCAACAATAGTTCCTAAACTGAAAGTAGTATCACGAAACAAAGCATGGCGCAAAATAACAATATCAGGGGCACTAAGATTTCAACAGTTCCCGCGACCAATTAAGCATCTACTAGCAAATATTGCGAAGTATCATAGAACAGGAAAATGTATGCTAGTGATTCTTGCATCAGAAACTTTCCTCGTTCCCCCTACAACAATCGTATCAATAAATCCCTCCACATCATTATGATGTGGTTCCTCTATGCTGCCCTCAAATGGTATCCTACAAACCCGGCAAAAATCATAAAGTGACATCTCCTTATGCTCATCATATAAATAAAATTCCACCGAAGGTGGTGATCTCCTAGCATGGAAATGTAAATTTTGCATGAAAATATTGGTGAGTAGGAGATACTGTTCACGCTGGTCGTGGAGGAAGTCGGTGAGGCCTGCATTCTCAGCCAAATAATAAAAATCTTCATAAATCCTAGCTTCTCTCAAGAACTCATCACAAGGCCATTCACATGGCCAAACCTCCGCAATGCGAGGGAGATTATATTTGGGCTTCTTATCTTCTTCACTTTGCTTATCCTTCGAGCTTCGGCTTGAAGAGCCCCTCAAAAATCTCTTCATCTTTCTCTGAAAATTTATGAAATTTTTAGTAACTCAAAAATAAAAGTGAACCAAACTCAACAAAATTGGTAGCAACTACTCCTACAAGTGCCTAGAGGCCATATCATGCATTAAAACTACTTTTGACCACATAAATTTGACATGCAAGCTCAAGAACATGGACACCTAAGCAGCAAAAAATTGCAATAAATAAAGCACTAGAACAAAAACCAATTGGACCATTGGAGGAGTCACATACCAAAGAACAATCCCGCAAAGCAGTTTTGTGAATTGAGCTTTGAGCAAGGAGATCGAAAATGGCATCAAGATGAGGTAGAACTCGGGTTTGAGCTGGTGGGTGATTTTTTCTGGAGGAAGACGAAGTGTGTGGGTGCAAGAATAAGTAGAGGGGGCCCACGTGGGGTGCACGAGGTAGGGGGCGCGCCCTCCACCCTCGTGGGCACATGGTGAGGCCTCCTGGTGTGTTCTTGAAGGAAATATGCCCTAGAGGCAATAATAAAGTTGTTATTTATATTTCCTTATATCATGATAAATTTTTATTATTCATGCTAGAATTGTAACCGGAAACTTGGGTCCGCACGCTTAACGTTCGGTGACGATCGGTATTACGAGTTTATGTGTTTTGATGTACCGAAGGTAGTTTGGAGTCCCGGATTTGATCACAGACATGACGAGGAGTCTTGAAATGGTCGAGACATAAAGATCGATATATTGGAAGCCTATGTTTGGACATCGGAATGGTTCCGGATGAGATCGGGCATTTTCCGAAGTACTGGGAGGTTACCGGAACCCCCCGGGGAGTATATGGGCCTTATTGGGACTTAGTGGAAAAGAGGAGAGGGAAGGAAAAGGTGGGAGGCACGCCCCCCTAGCCCAATTCGAATTGGGAGGGGGCCGGCACCCCTTTCCTTTCTCTTCTCCTCCCCTTCCTTCTCTCCTACTCCTACTACATGGAAGAGGGGAATCCTACTCCCGGTGGGAGTAGGACTCCCCTAGGGTGCGCCATAGAGAGGGCCGGCCCTCCCCTCCTCCACTCCTTTATATATGGGGGAGGGGGGCACCCCATAGACACACAAGTTGATCATTGATCTCTTAGCCGTGTGCGGTGCCCCCTCCACCATAATCCACCTCGGTCATATCATAGCGGTGCTTAGGCGAAGCCCTGTTCCGGTAGCATTATTATCACCGATATCACGCCATCGTGCTGACGAAGCTCTCCCTCGACACTCTGCTGGATCGTGAGTTCGTGGGACATCATGGAGCCGAACGTGTGCAGATCGTGGAGGTGCTGTACTTTCGGTATTAGGATCGGTCAACCGTGAAGACATACGACTACATCAACCGCGTTGTCATAACGCTTCCGCTTACGGTCTATGATGGTACATAGACAATACTCTCCCCTCTCGTTGCTATGCATCACCATGATCTTGCGTGTGCGTAGGAAATTTTTGAAATTACTGCGTTTCCCAACAGTGGCATTCGAGCCAGGTTTATGCCTAGATGTTATATGCACGAGTAGAACACAAAGGAGTTGTGGGCGTGGGTATATACATATTGCTTGCTGTCACTAGTTGATTCTTGATTCAGCGGCATTGTTGGATGAAGCGGCCCAGACCGACATTACGGTACACTTACGCGTGACTGGTTCTACCGACATGCTTCGCACACAGGTGGCTAGTGGGTGTCTGTTTCTCCAGCTTTAGTTGAATCGGATTCAATGAACAGGGTTCTTTCTGAAGATAAAAAAGCAATCACTATACCGCGTTGTGGTTTTTGATGCGTAGGTAAGAATGGTTCTTGCTCAGCCCGTAGCAGCCACGTAAAACTTGCAAGAACAAAGTAGAGGACGTCTAGCTTGTTTTTGCAGGGCATGTTGTGATGTGATATGGTCAAGACATGATGCTAAATTTTATTGTACGAGATGATCATGTTTTGTAACACAGTTATTGGCAACTGGCAGGAGCCATATGGTTGTCGCTTTATTGTATGAAATGTAATCGCCATGTAACTACTTTACTTTATCACTAAGCGGTAGCAATAGTCGTAGAAGCAATAGTTGGCGAGATGACAATGATGCTTCGATGGAGATCATGGTGTCAAGCCGGTGACGATGGTGATCATGATGGTGCTTTGGAGGTGGAGATCAAAGGCACAAGATGATGATGGCCATATCATATAACTTATATTGATTGCTTGTGATGTTTATCCTTTATGCATCTTATTTTTCTTAGTTCGGCGGTAGCATTATAAGATGATCTCTCACTAAATTTCAAGGTATAAGTGTTCTCCCTGAGTATGCACCATTGCTATAGTTTGTCGTGCCGAGGCACCGCGTGATGATCGGGTGTGATAAGCTCTACGTTCACATACAATGGGTGCAAGCCGGTTTTGCACACGCAGAATACTTGGGTTAAACTTGACGAGCCAAGCATATGCAGATATGGCCTCGGAACACTGGAGACCGAAAGGTCGAGCGTGAATCATATAGTAGATATGATCAACATAGTGACGTTCACCATTGAAAACTACTCCATCTCACATGATGATCGGACATGGTTTAGTTGATATGGATCACGTGATCACTTAGATGATTAGAGAGATGTCAATCTAAGTGGGAGTTCTTAAGTAATTTGATTAATTGAAATTTAATTTATCATGAACTTAGTACCTGATAGTGTTTTGCATGTCTATGTTGTTGTAGATAGATGTCCCGTGCTGTTGTTCTGTTGAATTTTAATGCGTTCCTAGAGAAAGCTAAGTTGAAAGATGATGGTAGCAACTACACGGACTGGGTCCGTAACTTGAGGATTATCCTCATTGTTGCATAGAAGAATTACGTCCTGGAAGCACCGCTTGGTGACAAACCCTCTGCAGGAGCAATGCTAGATGTTATGAACACTTGGCATAGCAAAGCTGATGACTACTCGATAGTTCAGTGTGCCATGCTTTACGTCTTAGAACCGGGACTTCAACGACATTTTGAACGTCATGGAGCATATGGGATGTTCTAGGAGTTGAAGTTAATATTTCAAGCAAATGCCCGGATTGAGAGATATGAAGTCTCCAATAAGTTCTATAGCTGCAAGATGGAGGAGAATAGTTCTGTCAGTGAACATATACTCAGAATGTATGGGTACCACAACCACTTGACTCAACCGGGAGTTAATCATCCTGATGATAGTGTCATTGACAGAGTTCTTCAATCACTGCCACCGAGCTACAAGAGCTTTGTGATGAACTATAATATGCAAGGGATGGATAAGACGATTCCGGAGCTCTGCGCAATGCTAAAGGCTGCGGAGGTAGAAATCAAGAAGCAGCATCAAGTGTTGATGGTCAACAAGACCACCAGTTTCAAGAAAAAGGGTAAAGGGAAGAAGGGGAACTTCAACAAGAACAACAAGCTAGTTGCTGCTCAAGTGAAGAAACCCAAGTCTGGACCTAAGCCTGAGACTGAGTGCTTCTACTGCAAAGGAACTGGTCACTGGAAGCGGAACTGCCACAAGTATTTGGCGGAGAAGAAGGATGGCAAAGTGAAAGGTATATTTGATATACATGTTATTGATGTGTACCTTACTAATGCTCGCAGTAGTGCCTACTTATTTGATACTCGTTTAGTTGCTAACATTTGCAACTCAAAATAGGGGCTATGGATTAAGCGAAGATTGTCTAAGGACGAGGTGACGACGCGCGTGGGAAATGGTTCCAAAGTCGATGTGATCGTCGTCGGCACGCTACCTCTACATACACTGCTAGGGAAAACCCTATACACAGAATCTTACCAGTAGCGCGGGACAAAAATAAGCACTACTACTACTTACCACTAGCGCGTGGCAAAGAAACGCGCTGCGGCTAAGTTTATAGCAGTAGCGCATCTCAGTGAAGAAGCGCTGCAACTACAATTCCCCTACTATTCTCTCCAGGCTACCAATAGTAGTAGCGAGCTTTAGCAAAGCGCGCTGCTACTAAGGTTGTTGTAGCAGCGTGTTTCACGCAGAAAGCGCTACTGCTAATGAAAGGAAAATCAAATAGAAAACATATAGAAAAGTAAATGAAAATGAAAGACATAGAAAAAGGGGAAGGGAAAAAATGAAAATGTGAAGGAAAACAAGTGAAAAATAAAAATAAAGAGAAAGGCGTAGCGACAGCGTGCTTTTAGGACAGGTGCTATAGCTAACTTAGCAGTAGCGCGTTCTGTCAGACAGCGCTATAGCTAAGTTAGCTATAGCTAATGTAGCAATAGCGATTTTCCTGGACCGCGCTACTGCTAATTTGGACTTAACCGCGCGGTTCTTCTTCTCCACGGCCACTCCCCCCAAATCCAACTCCTTTGCTGTCACCGCGCCGTCATCGCCCTGCATTGCCGTCGGCCACCGCGCGCTCTCCCGTCGCCCTCCGCACGCCTTCGACGCCGGCCCCGACCCCTACCTCGACGCCTCCCCTGACCCTGACCTCGCCGCCACCCTACATCGCCGCCCTCCGTCGCGCGCCCGAGCCCGACCCCGACCTCGACGCCGCCTACCCCTCCCTCGGCCGCTCCCTAACTCTGCCAGCGCCTGAGGTGAGCACGTCTACACCTCCTCCTCCTCCTCCCCTACCTATGCCTAGCTAGGGTTCCTAGCTAGGGTTCATCAAATTTTATAATGCGTCAAATTTGTTAGGGTTCATCAAATTAGATGCTAATTAGGGCAGTAATTGTAGATGCTTAATTATAAACTAGATGTTAGTTAGGGCAGTAGTTGTAGATACTTAATTAGTTTTTAGGACAAATTCCTAGGGTTCATCAATGGGTGCTTAAGTAGTTGTAGATGCTTAAGCACCTAGGTAGTGTTCATCTAATTAATTAGTACTTGTAGATGCTTAAGAACTAGGGCAGTAGGGTTAGGGAAGTAGGGTTAATTACAGCAGTAGTGTTTAGTTTAGAGAAAAATTCAATATAGTTTTTTTACTGTTTTTAGTAAGTGTTTAAAATAATTAGTAAGTAAATTAATAAACTAGTTGAACTAGTTTAGTTTTAGTAAGAACTAGTTGAATTAATAGAACTAATGTATTTTTAGTAAGAAAATTAATATAACTAGTTGAACTAGTTTATTTTTAGTTTATTTCTATTTATACTAAGTTTATATTTAGTAAGAACTATTTGAATTAATAGAACTAGTTGAACATTTCACATTTGTTGTTATTTTTTTAGTTTAAGCAATTATTCCCGCATCGATGTTGTTAGCTAGGGTTTTATTTATAGGGTTTTTGTTTTTGCAGAAATCAAGGAGCCCCTCCATCATCCCCGCCATCGTCCCCGTTACCGACCCCCTCCGACCTCGAGGTGAGACCAGCCAAATCTCCTTGTCAATATGAGTCCTATAAGATATGATGTAGATAAAAACATGTATATCTTTGTCTTGCTCAAATAGGATATGTGGTTGCCCAAGTGGCCGGTCATGTTCATGGTACACCTCCGAGTGGCCTATGTTTTGCGGGAGTGTTGATTAATTTCCGTTCCGGCAAATTTCAGGTGCTCTATATGTCCTATATTAGCAAAGTTCATGCCGGAATTTTTGGCGAATTTTGGCATCACTTGTGCTAGAATATGTAGGAAATGTTGAGTGGCCTGGATTTTCTAGAAAAATAATTAAACGACATTTCAGGTTGACATCAAGTCTGCCGAGGCTCCATCACCGAAGGTCGAAAAATCAATGAGGGAGTGTATCCACCATATATGAGAGAGGACGAAGAATCCCGACTATTGTCGTGGGGGTCGTTTCTCCTTCTTTTCCTTGTGCTAGACCTTTGTTATGCACTAGGGAAAGAAGGAGTAACAACCATCACCGACGGTCGCAAATGTCAGAGAGGAATCAGTGAGGGAGAGTCTCCATCATATAGACTCGGCAGACCGATAGTCAACCCGTGATGAATAATAATGATGTAATTTATTTTTTATAGTACATATATTTAATTGTACAAGTTTAATATTTGAATTATGAACATAGAAAATGTCGTACTCGGATGAGGAAAGTCTCCCAGGGGAGAGCTCCTGGTGCCACGACGACCGGGTTTCTACGACAGGTTCCACACTAAGGAACAGCAGGACTTCTATGAGACAGTGCTGCTTGATAAGAAGCCAATAGTCTGTGATATGAGATGGGTTGACTGGCAGTACATCAAGGACAATGAGGAGCACTATCCTGGAGTGCAAGACAGCTTCATAGCTTGTGGAGTAGCTGACTTTGTTGGGCAGAAGCTCACAAAGTGGAATGAGGAGCTTATAATGCAGTTCTACTACACAGCACATTTTTATTCAGATGGGAGGATCACATGGATGTCTGAGCGTACAAGGTACCAATCCACAGTTGCTGAGTGGGCACAGATCATTAATGCCCCAGAGGAGCATGATGATGACTTGGACATATATGCCAAGAAGAAGATGGACCATAACTCTATGTCCAATATGTACAAGGAAATTCCCAATGAAGCTCTTGACACCTTCAAATTTGGGTCTGTGCATTACCTTCTGTCAGGGCTGCCAACTATCAATTGGATCTTGAGGCACACCTTATTGCCCAAGTCTGGAGATCACAAGATGATCAGAGGCCATGCTATCAACTTGCTACATGTATTTGATGTGCCTCAGAAGTTCAAGGTGATGAGCCTCATAGTGGAAACTATCAAAAGGACTGCAGCAGATCAGAAGAGGAGTTGCGGATATGCCCCTCAGATCCAGGAGCTCATTAACTCCAAGATGGGCACGGGCATATATTTATTGGACAAGGAACACCTGCCCATCCGTCCAGATTTTGAGGACAATCAAGTTGTCATGACTGAGAACGAGCCATCATCTGCCCAAGCATACGCAAAGAAGGAGAAGGCAAGGAAGGAGAAAGCTGCCAAGATGCCAACTCAAGAGGAGGCATCTGAGTATTTCTTGAAGACCAAACAAGAGCAGCTTGGTTACCTGATTGCATCCACCCTGCGGATTGAGCAAGGACTAGCCCACCCTAACTCAAAACCAGGCAAGCCTAGAGAGAATCATGGAACAAAAGTTCTATGACTTGGATGTCAAGGTAACGGAGATTCAGACTGCAGTGGAGCAGCTCCAAGATGATATGCAGGAGAGGAGAGGCAGGACTACCACTCATGCCTTTGCCAGAGTGCCACGAGGTCCGAGGTCGTCTGCCGTGCCAGTTGCTGACACAAGAGCCACCACCTCAGCACCAGCTACAGCCTCAGTTCCACCAGCTCCAGCATCTACTTCAGCTCCAACTCCAGCGTCTACTTCAGTCTACCGAAGCCTTCGTCCTTGGAGTGATCCGGACTCCACCACCACCTGAAGATCAAGCCTGAGCGTCGATCTAGTGCTATGCATTTTCTAGGAACTTTTTGGTAACTTGTTGCCAAAGGGGAGAGAAGATGTATAGATCATAGGCTTCGAGAGAGAGAGTGTTGCTTTGTCTCTCTTGCTTTATTTGGTGGTTTTTCGAACTTGTTTGCTTTTGGTGCTTGAGATACTACGTCATTATTTGTGAGACATTGATGATCATGTGTTTGATCATAAGCTACACTTAATGCTTGCTTAATGCTATTATCTTATCTATCTTATGTGATCATTCACTATTCTTGGTGATGAGTGCATGTATTTCATTCTTATCATTTTAAGCGCTCCACCAAGATGTATGTGACATGGAAGAGTAACCCATGACTCTAACTCTGTGCATTTGCAGTCCAAAGAAATTTAATATGCACAAATTTAGGGGGAGCTCTTACTTTCACATACTTCTCAAAGCGACGATATATTTCATGCTTATTATCATTTGTCGAAGCTTTGATCTATATGTTGTCATCAATTACCAAAAGGGGGGAGATTGAAAGTGCAACTATCCCTAGGTGGTTTTGGTAATTCATAACAACATATAGCTCATTGAGCTAATGCTATTCCAAGATGATTATTTCAGGAAAGCTCAATGATTGGCATGGCATGGATGTGAAAGTGGAACCCTCAAAATGCTAAGGACAAAGGATTGGCTCAAGCTCAAAAGCTCAAGACTCTTCATTTTATATTTTAGTGATCCAAGATCACATTGAGTCTTTAGGAAAAGCCAATACTATCAAGGAGGGATGAGGTGTTGATTAATGAGCCTCTTGCTTCATGTGCTTAGTGATATGCTCCAAACCTCAACTACTTTCCCATATCCACATATGACCTAAACCCTAAGCCAAACTCGGTCCTACCGATTCTTCCTATCCGGCGCCACCGAGTTTCACTTGTCATTAGCCACTGCCAAACCCTAGCAATTCGGTTCTACCGATAGGGATCTCGGTCTCACCGAGATGGCATTGCAAACTCTCTGTTTCCCTTTCGTATCTTTTCGGTCTCACCGAAAGAGCGAATCGGTCCCACCGAGATTGCAATGTAAATTCAGTGTTTCCCCTTTGTAACTTTTCGGTCTCACCGAAAGAGCAAATCGGTCCCACCGAGTTTGCCTGACCAACTCTCTGGTTAGCTAATTACCAAATTCGGTCTCACCGAGTTTGTGTAATCGGTCTCACCGAGATTACGTTATGCCCAAACCCTAACCATATCGGTCCTACCGAGTTGCATGTCTGTCCCACCGAAAATCTCTAACGGTCACTAGGTTTACATTTTCGGTCCGACCGAGCTTGTTGATTCGGTCCCACCGAGATTGGAAAACTGTGTAACGGTTGGATTTTTTGTGGAGGCTATATATACCCCTCCACCTCCTCTTCATTCGAAGAGAGAGCCATCAAAGCACATACACCATTCCAACTCGTATGTTCTGAGAGAGATCCACCTACTCATGTGTTGAGACCAAGATATTCCATTCCTACCATATGAATCTTGATCTCTAGCCTTCCCAAGTTGCTTTCCACTCAAATCTTCTTTCCACCAAATCCAAATCCTATGAGAGAGAGTTGAGTGTTGGGGAGACTATCATTTGAAGCACAAGAGCAAGGAGTTCATTACCTACACACCATTTGTTACTTCTTGGAGAGTGGTGTCTCCTAGATTGGCTAGGTGTCACTTGGGAGCCTCCGACAAGATTGTGGAGTTGAACCAAGAAGTTTGTAAGGGCAAGGAGATCGCCTACTTCGTGAAGATCTACCGCTAGTGAGGCAAGTCCTGTGTGGACGATGGCCATGGTGGGATAGACAAGGTTGCTTCTTCGTGGACCCTTTGTGGGTGGTTGCTTCTTCGTGGACCCTTCGTGGGTGGAGCCCTGTGTGGACTCGCGCAACCATTACCCTTTGTGGGTGGAGCCCTGTGTGGACTCTCACAACCGTTACCCTTTGTGGGTTGAAGTCTCCATCAACGTGGATGTAGGATAGCACCACCTATCCGAACCACGGGAAAAAATATCCGTGTCTCATATTGCGTTTGAATTCTCCAAACCCTTCCCTTTACATTCTTGCAAGTTGCATGCTTTACTTTCCGCTGCCAATATACTCTTTGCATGCTTGCTTGAATTATGTGATGATTGCTTGACTTGTCCTAAAATAGCTAAAATCTGCCAAGAACTAAAATTGGGAAAAGGTTAAGCTTTTATTTGGTCAAGTAGTCTAATCACCCCCCTCTAGACATACTTTCGATCCTACAAGTGGTATCAGAGCTTTGGTCTCCATTTGCTTTGATCTCCGTAGCTTTGGTGGTCATAGCCTTGGTTTCACAACCTAGGAGAGTATGGCGTCTAGCGAGGGAAATTACCACCGTAGAGGTCCCTACTTTGATGGTACTAATTTTGCTGGTTGGAAGCATAAAATGAAAATGCATATTCTTGGACATAACCCCGCCGTTTGGGCTATTGTGTGTGTTGGTTTGCAAGGTGACTTCTTTGATGGGAAAGAACCAAACCGTGAAGCTACCGCGGATGAGTTGAAGATGTTGCAATACAATGCTCAAGCTTGTGATATTATCTTCAACGGATTGTGCCCCGAAGAATTCAACAAAATCAGCCGTCTTGAGAATGCGAAGGAAATTTGGGACACTTTGATTGATATGCACGAAGGTACCGACTCCGTCAAGGAATCCAAGTTGGATGTGCTTCAAAGCCAACTTGACAAGTTCAAGATGAAGGATGGTGAAGGTGTCGCTGAAATGTACTCTAGGCTTGCTCTCATCACAAATGAGATTGCCGGCTTAGGAAGTGAAGAGATGACCGACAGATTCATCATCAAGAAGATTCTAAGAGCCTTGGATGGAAAATATGATACCGTGTGCACATTGATCCAAATGATGCCCAATTACAAAGATCTCAAGCCAACGGAGGTGATTGGAAGAATTGTTGCTCATGAGATGTCACTTAAGGATAAAGAGGAACTTCACAAAAAATCAAGTGGTGCCTATAAAGCCTCATGTGAAGCCCCTACATCATCAAGTGAGAAACAAGACTTCAATGAAGAATTGAGCTTAATGGTGAAGAACTTCAACAAGTTCTACAAGAGTAGAAGCAAAGATAGAAGCTTCAAGTCAAGGTCCTACAATGAAAAAAGATCTTCGAGTCGAGAGCGAAACTGCTACAGTTGTGGAAGACCCGGACACTATTCCAATGAGTGTACGGCTCCCTACAAGAGAAGAGAAGATTCTCCAAAAAGAAGAAGCAAAGAATCACCACCAAGAGAGAGGAGGAGTAGAGATGATCATTATGAACGAAGATACTCACAGAGAAGCAAGGATTCGGAAAGGAAGGAAAAATCATCAAGGAGCTACACAAGACGAAGACATCAAGCTCATGTTGGTGAATGGGTATCCGGCTCCGACTCCGACAGCCACTCCGAGAGAAGTTATCACTCCGACTCTGAAGATACTCAAGATGAAGGTGTTGCTGGTCTAGCACTTGTGTCAACCAACTCCTACGACATATTTGACTTACCAAATGAGGAGTTGGAAGATGCTTCATGGCCAAAGGTCCTAAGGTAACACACCCCGAGTATGTTGATTTCAATAGTGATGAAGATGACTTGTTAGGTGATGATTTGCTTGTTGACAACTCTAGTGATGAATACTATGATGAAACGTCAATTAAACATGCTAATCAAGATAAAACGAATGACAATGATAAGGAGAAGATTGAGGCTCTAACTAAAGAACTAAACACTCTTAAGTTAGCTCATGAAACTATCTTCGAAGATCATCGAGAACTTTTAAGAGCTCATGAGAAATTACGCTTTGAAAAGCTCAATCTTGAGCAAGAGCATGAGTTCTTAAAAGCAATCAATGATGATCTCCGCAAGAAAAGCTCTTCTTACATTGCCAAGCGTTTACTCTTATCCACTTACATGCCTCAAGTAAAGTCTAGTAACAAGAACAAGAAAGATTCTTCCTCTAGCAGTAACAATGATCATGCTAAATCCAATATTGTTGCTTCTAGTAGTTCTCTTGATTCCACTAATGATTCTCTTAGCCAAGTTACACTTGAGCAAGAAAATAGTTTATTGAAGGGAATTATAGAGAAAGGAGTGTACAAAAGCCTTGCCGGGAGTAAGCAATTCGAGGAAATTGTGCGCAAGCAAGGAATGCACCGGAAAAATCAAGGTGTTGGTTTTGAACAAAAGTTCAATGCCAATGGAGTTGAGTGGGAAGAAGATCAATACCCCAAGACAAAGTTTGTTCCTCAGCAAGAGAAGTATGATACTTCTTTCAAGGGGACACAAGCTCAAGATGATCTTCCACCACAAGACCACAAGCAAAAAGGCAAGGACAAGCTTCAAGAGTAAATTGACGCATTTGAAGAAGCTCCTAAGACCTTAGTCAAGTGGATTCCCAAGACTACTTCAAGTTCCACTTCATCAAGTATGACTACAACTCCAAGGATTCCCATCAAGATGATGTGGATCCAAAAGAAGAAGAACTAGAGAGTTCTTGAGGGTGACTCCGCCAACATACTTCACTCTTATCATTTTGGCAAGAACAAGTGCAATCAACTTCCACATCTTGCACTAGTTCAAGGAGTCACAAACCCTCTTGTTGGTAAGACAAGGGACAAGGTAACCTAAAAGTTTTCATGGACATCATCTTTTGTGTGCATCACTCTATGTCTATGGATATCCTTGTTTGTTCCTTGTGGGACTAACCTATGTAGGTATTGAAAGTGCAATTCACTCAAATGGATAGCTCCAAGTGATCTACATCAACATTGAGCATCCACATCTTCAACATCTACATGAAGTCATCATCGACAAAACCCAAGGTTAGTTCATCCCTCTTAGGGGGGATATCACATCTAGGGGGAGCTTTACTCTAAGACTTGAGCTAAAGCAACTCTAAAGATGTGAACACAACAATGCTTTATGTAAAAGTGGTAACCCCACTTGAGCTTAAACGATGAGTATGACCTATGATCAAGTGCTCTCACTTGACTCCTAAGTCAATATACTCATATATAGATGACCTTGTCATCGCAAATTGCTTGATAGATGCTAGAATTGGTTGTGCATGCCTTGCCACATATTTCATTTGCCATCTTATTGTGTGAGCATGCTGGTTGCATATTTTACTCATTCAAGGACATCCACTTGTTGTTTTGATTGTTTGGTTTTATATTCTTTTGCCAAGTGGATGGACAAGAATGCCTAAGTACCTCCTCTAGCTATCTATGCTTTTCTCGTCTCAAACTCTATTCATGCTGCATCACAAAATTTGATCAAGTCAGATTTGAACCACTCTGTGTGAGGAGCGCTCGTAGTCCCCGATTCGTCATAGACTTAAACTTCCAAAACCTCTTTATGATTCTCGGTCTGACCGATACCCCACTTTCGGTCCTACCGAGATCATTAAGTTGATCTAGGTTTTCGATCTCGGTGCAACCGATTTGAACATTTCGGTCACACCGTAACTGCCTGCAGTTATGAATCTCGGTGCCACCGAGTTGTTCCACTCAGTCACACCGACAGGGTCGGGCTATATATAGTCACGGGCAAAATTTGGAAATTTCTCCGAACCCCTTCGCCCGCGCGATAGCCTGCTCTGCCAACGTGGTCTCCGGATTGTCTTCTCGCCGCCAGCCGCCTCCAGTCGCTGGTCTCCGTCGCCGTCAACGGGAATTCTGCCCCGCCGTTGCCGCCGTAGCGAGTCTCCGCCGAACTAGGGTGTGGACTCGATCACAGTGCTATTCCCCGTCCGATTCCTAGCACATTGTCTTCTTCATGATTCTTGCCACGATTGAAACACTCCTATCCAGTCAATACGCCCGTAGATTAGCTTTGATTCAAAAATTTTAGGGTTAGGTTTCCGCCGAAACCATCTCGGACCCACCGAGTTGAAAAACTCGGTCCCACCGATTTGGCTTATGCCATTGCACAAGTGAGACTCGGTCTGACCGAGAATTACTTATCAGTGTGACCGATTTTGGAACTCCGTGAAACCCTAGCAGTCTCGGTGCCACCGAACTGTGACTCGGTCCTACTGAGTTCACTAGTTTAGGTTCCAAAACTGCTTCGGTATCACCGAGTTTGAAAATCGGTAGATCTGACATGATTTCAGTGGGAAACTAAAACTAAGTTTTTGGATCATTCTTTTGCAAAAATCTCTGCATTTTGTGATGTTCATCTTTTCTACCTCATCTATAAACTGTTCACAGGGTCAGCAGTCAGAGCTTGCAGCATGTCTGATCAAAGTGACAGCCAGAAC
Organism: Triticum urartu; assembly: GCF_003073215.2. NCBI lineage: Eukaryota > Viridiplantae > Streptophyta > Magnoliopsida > Poales > Poaceae > Triticum > Triticum urartu. Next base: position 496,722,302 of record NC_053028.1, on the reverse strand, counting down.
ATGTCAGAGCAGCAGGTGCACATGAGTGAGGGCACTAGTCCCTCCAGCTCTTCAGATGAGGGCAGCAGGAGCACCCCTAGCAACTTGCCAAAAGCTACCACCAGACAGAGGAAGAAGAGAACTTCTGATTCCGAAGATGAAGATTATGTGGCAGAGGAAGAGGCCACATCAAAGAGAGTTGAGCCAGCTCAAGGCACAAAGCCAGGGCTAAAAATCAAAAGGCCAGCAGGCAGGCAGCCCATGTCAAAGGCAAGAGCTTCAACTGAGAAGCCTGCACCTAAAGAGCCAGTTGCTGCTGAGGGGAAGAAAAGAAAGGAAAGGGTCAAGAAGACCGTAGCCAGAGTGCTAGGAAAGGCTTCCATCATGGAAGAGGAAGAGGAAGAAGAGGTAGCTGCACCAGCACCCAAGGCACCCAACCTGATGGGTGATGCCATAAGATCAGGGGCTACTGCATCTAAGCCCAAAGCTGCCTCCAAGCCAAAACCAAAGAGGAATACAAGGAGCATTCCTGCAGCTGAGAAGAACAAGGCCCCAGTGCCTGAGACTGTTGCTGAAGAAGAGGATGAAGAGCAAGTTTTGAGAAAGCTCAAGCCCAAGATCCCAGACCACAAGGATGCGCATCCTGTGGCTGAGGACATGAAGCTCAGGAGAGATTCAGGGCTGAGGAAGTGGAGAGAAGCAGAACCGTATGCTTCAAGGAGGAGGACTGCTGTTGACTACAGGTTCCACACTAAGGAACAGCAGGACTTCTATGAGACAGTGCTGCTTGATAAGAAGCCAATAGTCTGTGATATGAGATGGGTTGACTGGCAGTACATCAAGGACAATGAGGAGCACTATCCTGGAGTGCAAGACAGCTTCATAGCTTGTGGAGTAGCTGACTTTGTTGGGCAGAAGCTCACAAAGTGGAATGAGGAGCTTATAATGCAGTTCTACTACACAGCACATTTTTATTCAGATGGGAGGATCACATGGATGTCTGAGCGTACAAGGTACCAATCCACAGTTGCTGAGTGGGCACAGATCATTAATGCCCCAGAGGAGCATGATGATGACTTGGACATATATGCCAAGAAGAAGATGGACCATAACTCTATGTCCAATATGTACAAGGAAATTCCCAATGAAGCTCTTGACACCTTCAAATTTGGGTCTGTGCATTACCTTCTGTCAGGGCTGCCAACTATCAATTGGATCTTGAGGCACACCTTATTGCCCAAGTCTGGAGATCACAAGATGATCAGAGGCCATGCTATCAACTTGCTACATGTATTTGATGTGCCTCAGAAGTTCAAGGTGATGAGCCTCATAGTGGAAACTATCAAAAGGACTGCAGCAGATCAGAAGAGGAGTTGCGGATATGCCCCTCAGATCCAGGAGCTCATTAACTCCAAGATGGGCACGGGCATATATTTATTGGACAAGGAACACCTGCCCATCCGTCCAGATTTTGAGGACAATCAAGTTGTCATGACTGAGAACGAGCCATCATCTGCCCAAGCATACGCAAAGAAGGAGAAGGCAAGGAAGGAGAAAGCTGCCAAGATGCCAACTCAAGAGGAGGCATCTGAGTATTTCTTGAAGACCAAACAAGAGCAGCTTGGTTACCTGATTGCATCCACCCTGCGGATTGAGCAAGGACTAGCCACCCTAACTCAAAACCAGGCAAGCCTAGAGAGAATCATGGAACAAAAGTTCTATGACTTGGATGTCAAGGTAGCGGAGATTCAGACTGCAGTGAAGCAGCTCCAAGATGATATGCAGGAGAGGAGAGGCAGGACTACCACTCATGCCTTTGCCAGAGTGCCACGAGGTCCGAGGTCGTCTGCTGTGCCAGTTGCTGACACAAGAGCCACCACCTCAGCACCAGCTATAGCCTCAGTTCCACCAGCTCCAGCATCTACTTCAGCTCCAACTCCAGCGTCTACTTCAGCGTCTACAGAAGCCTTCGTCCTTGGAGTGATCCGGACTCCACCACCACCAGAAGATCAAGCCTGAGCATCGATCTAGTACTATGCATTTTCTAGGAACTGTTTGGTAACTTGTTGCCAAAGGGGGAGAAAAATGTATAGATCATAGGCTTCGAGAGATAGAGTGTTGCTTTTCTCTCTTGCTTTATTTGGTGGTTTTTCAAACTTGTTTGCTTTTGAGTGCTTGAGATACTACGTCATTATTTGTGAGACATTGATGATCATGTGTTTGATCATAAGCTACACTTAATGCTTGCTTAATGCTATTATCTTATCTATCTTATGTGATCTTTCACTATTCTTGGTGATGAGTGCATATATTTCATTCTTATCATTTTAAGCGCTCCACCAAGATGTATGTGGCATGAAAGAGTAACCCATGACTCTAACTCCTTGTGCATTTGCAGTCCAAAGCAAATTTTAAATATGCACAAATTTAGGGGGAGCTCTTACTTATCACATACTTCTCAAAGCGACGATATATTTCATGCTTATTATCATTTGTCGAAGCTTTGATCTATATGTTGTCATCAATTACCAAAAAGGGGGAGATTGAAAGTGCAACTATCCCTAGGTGGTTTTGGTAATTCATAACAACATATAGCTCATTGAGCTAATGCTATTCCAAGATGATTATTTCAGGAAAGCTCAATGGTTGGCATGGCATGGATGTGAAAGTGGAACCCTCAAAATGCTAAGGAAAAAGGATTGGCTCAAGCTCAAAAGCTCAAGACTCTTCATTTTATATTTTAGTGATCCAAGATCACATTGAGTCTTTAGGAAAAGCCAATACTATCAAGGAGGGATGAGGTGTTGCATAATGAGCCTCTTGCTTCATGTGCTTAGTGATATGCTCCAAAAACCCCCACATATGACCTAAACCCTAAGCCAAACTCGGTCCTACCGATTCTTCCTATCCGGCGCCACCGAGTTTCACTTGTCATTAGCCACTGCCAAACCCTAGCAATTCGGTTCTACCGATAGGGATCTCGGTCTCACCGAGATGGGGTTGCAAACTCTCTGTTTCCCTTTCGTAACTTTTCGGTCTCACCGAAAGAGCGAATCGGTCCCACGAGATTGCAATGTAAACTCAGTGTTTCCCCTTTGTAACTTTTCGGTCTCACCGAGTTCCACTCGGTCTCACCGAAAGAGCAAATCGGTCCCACCGAGTTTGCTGACCAACTCTCTGGTTAGCTAATTACCTGTGGACTCTCGCAACCGTTACCCTTTGTGGGTTGAAGTCTCCATCAACGTGGATGTAGGATAGCACCACCTATCCGAACCACGGGAAAAAACATCCATGTCTCATATTGTGTTTGAATTCTCCAAACCCTTCCCTTTACATTCTTGCAAGTTGCATGCTTTACTTTCCGCTGCCAATATACTCTTTGCATGCTTGCTTGAATTATGTGATGATTGCTTGACTTGTCCTAAAATAGCTAAAATCTGCCAAGAACTAAAATTGGGAAAAGGTTAAGCTTTTATTTGGTCAAGTAGTCTAATCACCCCCCTCTAGACATACTTTCGATCCTATAACAGCTTATTTTAATTGTTCAAACAATGTGCGGAACATGGTAGACAGAACCTACTACACCGATGGCTTTGAGTTAACTTATGAGGAGAAAAGTCATCTGGTCTCATTTTGTACTGATCTTGAGAATTACAATATCTATAATAAAACTCCTCCACATTATGGTCAATACGTGCCACTAGTGCATGTGTTGAACTACAGTAACATCCATGGAGATGCCATGGTAACATTTTTTTACTATTACGACATCCGTGCATCTTTTGCATAAATTCTTTTAAAACTTAACTACATTGCTAACTACGAAGTTATTACTATGTTTTTCAACAGAAAATCCCGGATGATTGTGTGCCTCACATGATGTATCAGCAAGGTCGCCTTAATGTGTTGAACATACAGCCAGGTCGTCCTACGAATCTCAGCTGTCCATATCGGATTTCTAAAAGAGATGGAGACATGAAAATCACAGAATGGAAAAAATGTATGGACAGTCGTAAGGAGCTACATGGAAGCAACATTGTGCGAAAGGCAAGAATTGGAGACAGGATAATCTCCATTCTCCATAATGGAGAGTTAGGGGCTACCTTGTTTTATGCTATTTTACCTAAGAGAATAAAGTAGGTCCTAAGAGACTGTACTAGGTCCTATGAGGTACAATATTTATCATGTGGTACAATGTGTTAGAGTTGACGATGAGGAGTAGTTGTGATTATGACTAGTGACCAACTTGCTATGTGATGTCTCATTGATGAAAACGATGATCATGAGGAGGTGTTATATGACAATGATGTATTATGATGATAAGTTGTTAATGATATGATTATGATGATGACGATAATATTTATTATATCATTGGGTGAAAGAACCATGGATTAGTTTCAAGTGGATGTCCATCCACTTGAAACTAGTCCACGGTTCTTTCACCCAGTGATGTAATAACTCATTATGATGTAAAAACAATCTCTAAATTGCTGCTGTATGAAAACTTGTATAAAGGTGTATGAATAAAACATGAAATAAAAAAGAAATAAAATATGAAATAATAGTAGTAGCGCGTGCAGGGAGAAGCGCTACTAGTAATTACCAGTAGCGCTGTTTGGAGAGAACACTACTACTAAGTCGATATGGCAGCAACGTTGGTTAACCCGCGCTACTGCTAACCTTTAGCTGTAGTGCCGTACCAGTAGCGCACCATCCCGCGCTACTGATAGGCCTAAAACCCACGCTGCTGCTAGGCTTTTCCATAGTAGTGATCTACCTTCGGGATTAGTATTAGACCTAAATAATTGTTATTTGGTGCCAGCATTGAGCATGAATATTATATCTGGATCTTGTTTGATGCGAGACGGTTATTCATTTAAATCAGAGAATAATGGGTTTTCTATTTATATGAGTAATATCTTTTATGGTCATGCACCCCTGATGAGTGGTCTATTTTTACTAAATCTTGATAGTAGTGATACACATGTTCATAGTATTGAAGCCAAAAGATGCAGAGTTGATAATGATAGTGCAACTTATTTGTGGCACTACCATTTTGGTCATATTGGTGTAAAGCGCATGAAGAAACTCCATTCTGATGGACTTCTGGAATCACTTGATTATGAATCACTTGGTACTTGCGAACCATGCCTCATGGGCAAGATGACTAAAACTCCGTTTTCCGGAACAATGGAGCAAGCAACAGAGTTATTGGAAATCATACATACTGATGTATGTGAGCCAATGAACATTGAAGCTCACGGTAGATATTGTTATTTTCTCACCTTCACAGATAATTTGAGTAGATATGGGTATATCTACTTAATGAAACATAAGTCTGAAACATTTGAAAAGTTCAAAGAATTTCAGAGTGAAGTGGAAAATCATCATAACAAGAAAATCAAGTTTCTTTGATCTGATCGTGGAGGCGAATATTTGAGTTATGAGTTTGGACTTCATTTGAAACAATGTGGAATAGTTTTGCAGCTCGCGCCACCTGGAACACCACAGCGTAATGGTGTGTCTGAACGTCGTAATCATACTTTACTAGATATGGTGCGATCTATGATGTCTCTCACTGATTTACCGCTATCGTTTTGGGGTTATGCTTTAGAGACAGCTCCATTCACGCTAAATAGGGCACCATTTAAATCCGTCAAGACAACACCTTATGAATTGTGGTTTGGCAAGAAACCCAAGATGTTGTTCCTTAAAGTTTGGGGCTGCGATGCTTATGTGAAAAAGTTTCAACCTAATAAGCTCGAACTCAAATCGGATATCACAGATCCGAAGGCAAAATATTTGTTGCTAAGAATGGATCCTTTCTAGAGAAGCAGTTTCTCTCGAAAGAAGTGAGAGGGAGGAAAGTAGAACTTGACGAGGCAATTGTACCTTCTCCCTTATTGGAAAGTAGTTCATCACTGAGATCAGTTCCAGTGATTCCTACACCAGTAAGTGAGGAAGCTAATGATGGTTGATATGTCTCCAACGTATCTATAATTTTTGATTGCTCCATGCTATATTATCTACTGTTTTGGACATTATTGGGCTTTATTATCCACTTTTATATTATTTTTGGGACTAACCTACTAACCGGAGGCCCAGCCCACAATTGCTGTTTTTTTTGCCTATTTTAGGGTTTCGAAGAAAAGGAATGTCAAACGGAGTCCAAACGGAATGAAACCTTCGGGAACGTGATTTTCTCATCGAACAAGACCCGGGAGACTTGGACCCTACGTCAAGAAACAAAAGAGGAGGCCACGAGGTAGGGGGGCGCGCCTACCCCTCCAGGCGCGCCCTCCACCCTCGTGGGCCCCCTGTTGCTCCACCGCCGTACTCCTTCCTCCTATATATACCTACGTACCCCGAAACGATCAGAGACGGAGCCAAAACCCTAGTTCCACCGCCGCAACTTTCTATACCCACGAGATCCCATCTTGGGGCCTGTTCCGGAGTTTCGCCGGAAGGGGCATCAATCACAGAGGGCTTCTACATCATCACCATAGCCCCTCCGATGAAGTGTGAGTAGTTCACCTCAGACCTACGGGTCCATAGTTATTAACTAGATGGCTTCTTCTCTCTTTTTGGATCTCAATACAATGTAACCCCCCTCTCTTGTGGAGATCTATTCGATGTAATCTTCTTTTTGCGGTGTGTTTGTTGAGACCAATGAATTGTGGGTTTATAATCAAGTCTATCTATGAACAATATTTGAATCTTCTCTGAATTCTTTTATGTATGATTGGTTATCTTTGCAAGTCTCTTCGAATTATCAGTTTGGTTTGGCCTACTAGATTGATCTTTCTTGCAATGGGAGAAGTGCTTAGCTTTGGGTTCAATCTTGCGGTGTCCTTTCCCTGTGACAATAGGGGCAACAAGGCACGTATTGTATTGTTGCCATCGAGGATAACAAGATGGGGTTTTGATCATATTGCATGAGTTTATCCCTCTACATCATGTCATCTTGCTTAAGGCGTTACTCTGTTTTCATTAACTTAATACTCTAGATGCATGCTGGATAGCGGTCGATGAGTGGAGTAATAGTAGTAGATGCAGGCATGAGTCGGTCTACTTGTCTCGGACATGATGCCTATATACATGATCATACCTAGATATTCTCATAACTATGCTCAATTCTGTCAATTGATCAACAGTAATTCGTTCACCCACCGTAGAATACTTATGCTCTTGAGAGAAGCCACTAGTGAAACCTATGGCCTCCGGGTCTATCTTCATCATATTAATCTTACAATACTTAGTTATTTCCTTTGCTTTCTACTTTGCTTTTATTTTACTTTGCATCTTTATCATAAAAATACCAAAAAAATTATCTTATCATATCTATCAGATCTCACTCTCATAAGTGACCGTGTAGGGATTGACAACCCCTTATCGCGTTGGTTGCGAGGATTTATTTGTTTTGTGCAGGTACGAGGGACTCGCGCATAGCCTCCTACTGGATTGATACCTTGGTTCTGAAAAACTGAGGGAAATACTTACGCTACTTTGCTGCATCATCCCTTCCTCTTCGGGGAAAACCAACGCAGTGCTTAAGAGGTAGCAAGAAGGATTTCTGGCGCTGTTGCCGGGGAGTCTACGCAAAAGTCAATATACCAAGTACCCATCACAATCCCTATCTCCCGCATTACATTATTTTCCATTTGCCTCTCGTTTTCCTCTCCCCCACTTCACCCTTGCCGTTTTATTCGCCCTCTCTCTCTATCCCCCCTCTCTTTCTCTATTTGCTTCTTTTTGCCCGCTTGCTTTTTGTTTGCTTGTGTTAGTTTGCTTGCTTGTCACGATGGCTCTTCCCCGATTTTGTGATCTTCACCTTAAAAGGTTAGAAGAAATCGAAAACAACGTTAGGAGTTTTATGGTCTTGCAATTCGAGCATAATAGTTTCTTTAGAAACGAACTTAAGGAACAAAAAAGTTTTATGAGTTTTATGAATAAAGAGCTCGATGATATGTCTAAAGAATTTGATGGTTTAAGATCCCAAATTGCTCGTCTTGAGAAGTTGACCGCTGAAATTTCGGATAAGCAAGCCACCTTAGTTAATAGGATGGCTGCTAAACCGGATTGCTATGAAAATAAAGATGAAGATCTAAAAGTTATTGATGTGTCCCCTATTAAATCTTTGTTTTGCAATGTGAATCTTAATAATGATGGGACTGAATATGATCCACCTTTACCTAGAAGACGTTCCAAGAATTCGGAGTTTTTAGACCTTGATGCTAAAATTGATGAAAGTGGGATCGAAGAAATTAAAACCATAGATGTTGCTAAACCCTCTATTTTGGATTTCAAGGAATTTAATTATGAAAATTGCTCTTTGATTGATTGTATTTCCTTGTTGCAATCTGTGCTAAATTCTCCTCACTCTTATAGTCAAAATAAAGCGTTCACTAAACATATCGTTGATGCCTTGATGTAATCTTATGAAGAAAAACTTGAGTTACAGTTTCTATTCCTAGAAAACTTTATGATGAGTGGGAACCAACTATTAAAATTAAAATTAAAGATAATGAATGCTATGCTTTATGTGATTTGGGTGCTAGTGTTTCCATGATTCCAAAGACTTTGTGTGATTTGTTAGGTTTCCGTGATTTTGATGATTGCTCTCTAAACTTGCACCTTGCGGATTCCACTATTAAGAAACCTATGGGAAGAATTAATGATGTTCTTATTGTTGCAAATAGGAATTATGTGCCCGTAGATTTTATTGTTCTTGACATAGATTGCAATCCTTCGTGTCCTATTATTCTTGGTAGACCTTTCCTTAGAACGACTGGTGCAATTATTGATATGAAGGAAGGAAATATTAGATTCCAATTTCTGTTAAGGAAAGTCATGGAACACTTTCCTAGAATTAAAATTAAATTACCTTATGAATCTATTATGAGAGCCACTTATGGATTTCCAACCAAAGATGGCAATACCTAGATCTATCCTTGCTTTTTATGCCTAGCTAGGGGCGTTAAACGATAGCGCTTGTTGGGAGGCAACCCAATTTTATTTTTATTCCTTGATTTTTGCTCCAGCTTAGTAATAAATAATTTATCTAGCCTCTGTTTAGGTTGTGTTTTTTGTGTTTAATTAGTGTTTGTGCCAAGTAGAACCGTTGGGAAGACTTGGGAAAAGTCTTGTTAATCTTGCTGTAAAAAACAGAAACTTTAGCGCTCACGAGAACTGCTGCCATTTTTATTTGGAAAGTCATATTTAGTTAATTCTTGTTGAAGATGATTAATAGATAAATTCCTCACGTCCAGCAATGTATTTTAGAATTTTGGGGGTTCCAGATCTTGCGCTATCTACAGATTACTACAGACTGTTCTGTTTTTTACAGTTCTGTTTTTCGTCTGTTGTTTGCTTATTTTGATGAATCTATGGCTAGTAAAATAGTTTATAAACCATAGAGAAGTTGTAATACAATTGGTTTAACACCAATATAAATAAAGAATGAGTTCATTACAGTGCCTTGAAGTGGTCTTTTGTTTTCTTTCGATAACAGAGCTCACGAGATTTTCTACTTTAAGTTTTGTGTTGTGAAGTTTTCAAGTTTTGGGTAAAGATTTGATGGATTATGGAACAAGGAGTGGCAAGAGCCTAAGCTTGTGGATGCCCATGGCACCCCCAAGATAATCTAAGGACACCTAAAATCCAAAGCATGGGGATGCCCCGGAAGGCATCCCCTCTTTTCGTCTACTTCTATCGGTAACTTTACTGGGAGCTATATTTTTATTCACAACATGATATGTGTTTTGCTTGGAGAGTCTTGTATTATTTGAGTCTTTATTTGTTCGTTTACCACAATCATCCTTGCTGTACACACCTTTTGAGAGATCCATACATGATTTGGAATTTGTTAGAATACTCTATGTGCTTCGCTTATATCTTTTCAGTTATATAGTTTTGCTCTAGTACTTCACTTATATCTTTTAGAGCACGGTGGTGGATTTGTTTTATAGAAACTATCGATCTCTCATGCTTCACTTAGATTATTTTGAGAGTCTTAAATAGCATGGTAATTTTCTTAAATAATCCTCATATGCTAGGTATTCAAGATTAGTAAAAAAATTCCTAGGAGTGTTTTGAATACTAAGAGACGTTTGATGCTTGATGATTGTTTTAAGATATGGAGGTAATAATATCAAAGTCGTTGAGGGAGTCCTGGATTAGGGGGTGTTCGGGTAGCCGGATAATACCTTCAGCCGGACTCCTGGACTATGAAGATACAAGATTGAAGACTTCGTCCCGTGTCCGGATGGGACTTTCCTTAGCGTGGAATGCAAGCTTGGCGATGCGGATACTCAAGATCTCCTACCATTGTAACCGACTCTATGTAACCCTAACCCTATCCGGTGTCTATATAAACTGGAGGGTTGTAGTCCGTAGGCAATCAACTCCATATACAACAATCATACCATAGGCTAGGTTCTAGGGTTTAGCCTCCTTGATCTCGTGGTAGATCTACTCTTGTATTACCCATATCATCAATATTAATCAAGCAGGACGTAGGGTTTTACCTCCATCAAGAGAGCCCGAACCTGGGTAAAACATCGTGTTCCCTGCCTCCTGTTACCATCCGGCCTAGATGCACAGTTCGGGACCCCCTACCCAAGATCCGCCAGTTTTGACACCGACATTGGTGCTTTCATTGAGAGTTCCTCTGTGTCATCACCTTTAGGCCTGATGGCTCCTTTGATCATCAACAATGATGCGGTCCAGGGTGAGACTTTGCTCCCCGGACAGATCTTCGTCTTCGGCGGCTTCGCTCTGCGGGCCAATTCGCTCGGCCACCTGGAGCAGATCGAAAGCTACGCCCCTGGCCATCAAGCCAGGTTTGGAAGCTTAAACTACACGGCTGACATCCGCGGAGACTTGATCTTCGACGGGCTCGAGCCACGGCCAAGCGCGCCGCACTATCTCGAGGGGCATGATCTAGCTCTGCCCCCGGACAGTGTCCTGGAGGCCGCACCCGCATCGGTTCCGACCCCTAACTCGGAGCCTATTGCGCCAATCGAGGATGAGCGGTTGGATGTCACCTCGGGGGCTGCGATCCCAAAAGGGATCAAGCCGAACGCTAGCCCCGCACTCTGCACGACCCGTGACTCCAAGGATCCGGACTCCTCCCCGGACTCCGAACCCCCCGCACCCCTGCCAATCGAATCCGATTGGGCGCCGATAATGGAGTTCACCACCGCAGACATCTTTCAGCATTCGCCTTTTGGCGACATCCTAAATTCTCTTAAGTCTCTCTCTTTATCAGGAGAGCCCTGGCCGGACTACGGTCAGCGAGGGTGGGATACGGACGATGAGGAAATTCAAACCCTACCCACCACCCACTTTGTAGCCACTGTCGACGATCTAACCAACATGCTTGACTTCAGCTCCGAAGACATCGACGGCATGGACGACGATGTAGGAGATGAACAGGAACCAGCACCTGTAGGGCGCTGGAAGGCCACCTCGTCATATGACATATATATGGTGGATACTCCAAAAGATGGAGATGGCGATGGAACAGTGGGGGATGACGCCCCCAAGAAACAGCCAAAGCGCCGGCGTCAGCGGCGCCGTTCTAAATCCCGCCAAAGCAAAAACGGTGATTCCGGCACGGGAGATAATACTACCCCGGATAGCACCGAAGAACACCCACCTCAGCAAGATTCGGCACAGGAAGATGGAGAAGCCAGCTCTCATGAGAGAGCGGCAGACCGAGAGGTCGAGGATGATAACTATACGCCTCCCTCTGAAGACGAGGCAAGCCTCGATGACGATGAATTCGTCATACCATCAGACCTCGCCGAACAAGAGCGTTTTAAACGCAGGCATTTAGCCACGGCAAGTAGTCTCAAGAAAAAGCAGCAACAGCTTAGAGCTGCCCAAGATTTGCTAGCTGACAGATGGACTGAAGTCCTTGCGGCCGAAGAGTATGAACTCGAACGCCCCTCCAAGAGTTACCCGAAGCACAGGCCGCTACCCCAATCAGAGGAGGAAGCACCTACACCACCAGCGCATGACATGGCAGACCGGCCACCTCGCGGCCGCGACAGAGAGGCCTCTCGGCCCTCCACCCAAGCCATGCCCCGACGCCGCTCAACTAAGGCACGGGAAAATGCGCCCGACCTGCGAGACATACTGGAGGATAAGGCAGGACAAACAAGATCGATCTACGGATCGCGCAGGCGCCCTACAACATGTGACAATGATCTTCACTCCGGATACAACAAATCTGGCCGGGCCGAACACAACAGACATAGCTCTTCCGAGCTGCGTCGTGATGTAGCCCAGTACAGAGGCGCCGCACACCCGCTATGCTTCACGAATGAAGTAATGGATCATAAAATCCCAGAGGGTTTCAAACCCGTAAACATCGAATCATACGATGGCACAACAGATCCGGCGTATGGATCGAGGATTATCTCCTTCACATCCACATGGCACGCGGCGATGATCTACACGCCATCAAATACCTCCCGCTCAAACTTAAAGGACCGGCCCGGCATTGGCTTAACAGCTTGCCAGCAGACTCAATCAGTTCTTGGGAGGACCTGGAAGCCGCATTCCTCGACAACTTCCAGGGCACTTACGTGCGACCGCCGGATGCCGACGACTTAAGCCACATAATTCAGCAGCCAGAGGAATCGGCCAGACAATTCTGGACACGGTTCCTAACAAAGAAAAACCAGATAGTCGACTGTCCGGACGCAGAGGCCCTAGAAGCCTTCAAGCATAACATTCGCGACGAGTGGCTTGCCCGGCACCTGGGACAGGAAAAGCCGAAATCCATGGCAGCCCTCACGACACTCATGACCCGCTTTTGCACGGGAGAAGACAGCTGGCTAGCTCGCAGTAACAACTTATCAAAGAACCCTGGTAATTCGGATACCAAGGACAAAAGTGGCAGGACACGTCGGAATAGGCAAAGACGCCGCATTAACATCGACAGCAATGAAGACACGGCAGTCAATGCCGGATTCAAAGGCTATAAATCCGGTCAGCGGAAAAAGCCATTCAAAGAGAATACTCAGGGCATGTCCAGTTTGGACCGAATACTCAATCGCTTGTGCCAGATACATGGCACCCCCGAAAGGCCAACCAATCACACTAACAGGGATTGTTGGGTGTTCAAGCAGGCAGGCAAGTTAAGGGCCGAAAACAGAGACAAGGGGCTGCACAGCGACGATGAGGAGCCCAAGCCGCCGAACAACAATGGACAGAAGGGCTTTCCCCCACAAGTGCGGACGGTGAACATGATATACGCAACCCACATTCCCAAGCGGGAGCGGAAGCGTGCGCTACGGGACGTATACGCGATAGAGCCAGTCGCCCCAAAGTTCAACCCATGGTCCTCCTGCCCGATCACTTTTGATCGAAGGGACCATCCCACTAGCATCCGTCATGGCGGCTTCGCCGCATTGTTTCTCGACCCAATCATCGACGGATTTCATCTTACAAGAGTCCTCATGGACGGCGGCAGTAGCCTGAACCTGCTTTATCAGGATACAGTGCAGAAAATGGGCATAGATCCCTCAAGGATTAAGCCCACAAGAACGACCTTTAAAGGCGTTATACCAGGTGTAGAAGCCAACTGTACAGGCTCAGTAACACTTGACGTGGTCTTCGGATCCCCGAACAATTTCCGAAGCGAAGAGTTAATCTTCGATATAGTCCCGTTTCGTAGTGGCTATCACGCCCTGCTCGGACGAACCGCATTTGCAAAGTTCAATGCGGTGCCGCACTACGCATATCTCAAGCTCAAGCTGCCAGGCCTTCGAGGAGTAATTACGGTCAACGGAAACACCGAACGTTCCCTCCGTACGGAGGAGCATACGGCGGCTCTCGCAGCAGAGGTACAAAGTAGCCTTCTCAGGCAATTCTCCAGTCCGGCCATTAAAAAGCCAGACACTGCCAAGCGCGCCTGGAGTAACCCACAACAGGACCGCCTGACACACTCTGAGCAAGCGTAGCAATGCGGCCCCAACCCCAGCTTTCGCGACATAGCGAAACCAGTACCTCGCGTACATAACTACGCCCTTGAAATACCATGGGCACAGGGGAAGGGGCACAATAACGGCACACCCAAAATACGGCTTAAAACGTACTAGGGGCTGCCAGATTCTTTTTTTTATTTTTTCTTACTTTCAGGACTCCATACTTCGGATGACCTGTTCGGCAATTCGACTGCCGCACAAACGATGCAAGATCCAGGGAGGCAGACAAGCCATGCCGCATTATGGAACTCCTAGGTGGTCTCTGTTACGAGCGGTATACCTGTTTTAAATACAATTCCGCGGCCTGCCCCTGGTCAGGACATACTGAATAGTCCAATATCTTTTGCTTACCACACTATTTGTATCGCTCGGCTTTGATAAATAGCCTCTCTATAAACAATGCTTAGCTTCTTGTCTATTTTTTGCATTATCTTCTTTTCACATTTATGTTTATTAAATGACATGATTGCACCCGTACACCATGGTACGGCAAACACACCAGGGGCTTCAGTACCCCTCATAATGGTGTGAGAAGTCCATACACTTTCACAAGTGCGGCACCCCGAACTTATAGCACTATATGCATCGGCTCCGAATCATGATTTGGGTCAATAGTTGGGTTTGCCCGGCTCCTATGTTTTGGTGCCTTACGTTCCGCTCTATCGGCTAAGGTAGCACTAGGAGAACCACTGCGATTGTGCCCCGGTTTAGCTGGGTTAAGCACCTCAGTGGAGAAAGCTAAAACTAACTGTCATGATGAGGCGAGAGACCGGTCGCTGTTCGAGAGGTTTTTCGAGTCCCTAAAGACTTATGCCGCTTCGAGCGAGGAGCTGGCTTTGTCCGGCCAAGGCGTGGATAGCGCCCTGAACTCGGCCTTCCGAACTAGGGGCTTCGCCGAAATTTAAAATTATAGAGTTCTGTGGCTAAGTGAGAGTGTTCAAGCATTATAGTCTGATTGCCTGGTTCGTTGTGCTGAGCGCCTCCCTCGAAGGACCCAACTATGGGAAAAAGAGCGCCCAGGTTTATCCCGAACACCCCGGCACTAGTGGCATGGGGGCAGAAGCCGACGGCTGGCCATCTCTCAATTTTTTGATAAACGGCCGCACAGAAAGTAATATTTTAAATTCAATAAGCATTGCTTAGGGCATATGAACAAGTTTTTAGCGCACATGATAAACACGAGCGAGTTCATTCAAAAATCACATCCTTGGTACATTCATCCGCCACAAGCCGGGCACCTGCAAGAACATCCTTGTAGTAGTTCTCGGGCTTGCGATGCTCCTTCCCTGGCGGCGGCCCGTCCTTCACAAGCTTCTCACCGTCCAGCTTACCCCAGTGCACCTTTGCACGGGCAAGGGCCCGACGGGCACCTTCGATGCAGATGGAGCGCTTGATGACCTCGAGCCTCGGACAGGCCTCCACCAGCCGCCGCACCAGCCCGAAATAGCTCCCAGGCAGGGCCTCTCTGGGCCACAGCCAAACTATGAAGCCCTTCATGGCCTGTTCGGCCGCCTTGTGGAGCTCGACCAGCTGTTTCAGCTGGTCGCTCAAAGGCACAAGGTGTCCGGCCTCAGAATACTGAGACCAGAACACCTTCTCCGTCGAGCTGCCCTCTTCAGCTCGGTAGAATGCGGCGGCGTCGGATATGCTGCGGGGAAGATCTACGAATGCCCCTGGAGAGCTCCGGATTCGGGTAAGTAACAAGTAGTTTACTTTTATATTTCTGCTTTGCATGAAGAATGCCTTACCCGCTGCTATCTTCCTCATCTCCTCCAACTCTTGGAGGGCCTTTTGGGCTTCGGCCTTGGCAAACTTGGCAGTCTCAAGGGCCGTCGCGAGCTCGGATGCTTGCGCCTTTGACTGAAGCTCCAAACTCTCATGTTTTTTCATGATAGCCTGAAGCTCTTGCTGCACCTCGCCGACCTGAGCCCCAAGTCTGTCTCGCTCGGTGCGCTCCGCGGCCGTTTTCTTTTCGGCCTCAGACAGCGCCTGCTTAAGGGTCGCCACCTCAGTCGTGGCCCCTACAATAAGCAGTACAATCCTGTTATTTTTTTGCAATCATGCCTTTTTATAGGCACTTTTTCTGTAAGGTATTTCTTACCTTCTCTCTCCTCGAGCCGCCTCTTGGCAAGGCCGAGCTCTTGCTCGGTCCGCTTGAGGTCCTGCTCAGGACACCCACCTCCGCAGTCAGTGCGGCGGTGGATAGCAGCGAAGCCTGCATACGCATATTGACTCTTTTTGTTAGACTCCTGCGAAATTTAATAGATCCTCTATTCGGCTTTTCTTTCCGAACGCCAAACAGAGCATCAGGGGCTACTGTCCATGCGGTAATATTTTTACATATTTTACCTTACCTCGAAGCCTGTTAGAAGGCTAGCGCAAGCTTCAGTCAGTCCGCTCTTGGCAGACTGAACCTTCTGGATCACCGTACTCATAATAGTACGGTGCCCCTCGTCGATGGAGGCGCCGTCAAGCACCTCCAGCAGATTGTCCGGCACCTCCGGTTGGACGGAGGCCGCCGGCTCAGAAGGCTTGCTCCTCTTGGAAGGAGTTCGCCTACCGTGGTCCGGAACTGTGGAAGATTCCGGCGCGGTGTCCGGCACAAAGCCGCACTTGGAGCCCTGGGGGGCCTTATCCCCTTCACTCCTGGAGTCCGGGAGGTTGCCTTGCGGCTCCTCCGGGACCACTGGAGCTTGTCGCGACGCCACTTCGGCATCGTCTGCAGTGCGGGGGGAGACAGCAGGCGGAACTGAGTTCACGCCCGATGAGTCCAGGGAGCCGCCCGACGATTCGTCGAATTCGGCCCGGGGCGGACTGCATAATTACATTCGACATTAGGCAAAGCTGTGCAACAAAGGAACATCATGAGTTATTCTGATATCCGAACTTACGATTTCGCCGGACGCTTGGCCCTGTTTGGCCACTCCTCTTTACCCTCTTCGGCGTTGGGGGCGTACACCGGCGGAGGGGTCTTCCTTTTCCTAGACCCCCCGGCCTCCCCCGTTGGGGTGGCCTTCCTCTTGTCTCCTCCCTCCGTGGGGGGGGGGGAGTTTTATTCTTCCTCCTCCTTGTTTTCACGGGAAGAGGGCATCTCGGACTCGCCGGATGACGAGTCCGACACCACCACATTGCGGGCACTCTTTCGAGTCCCCGTGGCCTTCTTCTTCTTGGCCTTCTTCTCTGGCACCACATACGGCGCCGAAACCAGCAGCTTCACTAGTAGAGCTGGGGCTGGGTCTTCGGGCAGTGGAGTCGGACAGTTAATCGGTCCGGATATCGCTCGCCAAGCCTGTCAAAGGTAAGGGAGTTTAGATCCCGCATAGAGTCAAACTATGAAAAAAGCTTAACATCCTGTAAAAGGTGAAGATAGATTACCTCGCTAGCGTGACGCTGCGAGCTGTATCCGCGGTCCTCGGAAGCGGATGTGGGAGCCTCGGCGCCCTTGAATAGCACCTTCCAGGCATCTTCGTACGTCGTGTCGAAGAGCCTGCTAAGGGTTTGGTGCTGCGCCGGGTCGAACTCCCACAGATTAAAATCCCGTTGTTGGCTCGGGAGGATCCGGCGGATGAGCATAACCTGGATACAATAACAAGCCGGATTGGCTTGTTCACCAGGGACTGGATGCATGCTTGCAATCCGGTCACCTCTTTTTCGTCACCCCACGACAGGCGCGTCTCTTTCCAGGACATAAGCCGCGTGGGGGGTCCGGATCGGAACTCGGGGGCTGCGATCCAGTTCGGATCGCGTGGCTCGGTGATGTAAAACCACCCGGATTGCCACCCCTTTAGGGTCTCCACAAAAGAGCCCTCGAACCATAGGACGTTGGCCATCTTGCCCGCCATGGCGCCTCCGCACTCCGCCTGGCTGTCGCGCACCACCTTGGGCTTGACGTTGAAGGTCTTGAGCCAGAGGCCGAAATGAGGGCGGACGTGGTGGAAAGCCTCGCACACGACGATGAACGCCGAGATGTTGAGGATGATGTTCGGGGCCAGATCATGGAAATCCAGGCCGTAATAGAACATGAGCCCCCGGACAAATGGGTGGAGTGGAAAACCCAGTCCGCGGAGGAAGTGGGGAAGAAATACTACCCTCTCATGGGGCCTTGGGGTGGGGAGAAGCTACCCCTTTTCGGGAAGCCGGTGCGCGATGTCCTTAGACAGGTATCCAGCCTTCCTTAGCTTCTTGACTTGGCCCTCCGTAGCGGAGGAGACCATCCACTTGCCTCCCGCTCCGGACATTGCTGGAGAAGGTTGAGGTGGGAAGTGCGGGCTTGGGCGCTGGAGCTCGAGTGCGCAGGAGATGGATAGGCAAAGGAGGAAGAAGGCGTAGGTAAAAAGGTGGATCCTTATCCCCTTATATGGGCGGATGCGGTTGTGCGTCCCCACCAGCCTAGTAAAACTCGCTTGCCTCCCAAGCGCCGTGATAAATGGCGCGGTTGGGTTACCCACGTCTGTATTGATGAGAATCCCGTAAAGGGGGTACACGATCTCTGCTTTGACAAGACGTGCCAAGGAAACTGCCTCGCAAAACATGCTGAGGTGGAAAAGTAAAAACAATTCGAGTAAAGGACTTGGCCGTAGTGTGATGACGCACTGCGGAATACGTCAGCAGATTTGATTTGTGTTTATATCATTCTCTCTATGGCAATATGTGGAAGCTTATTTTGCAGAGCCGGACACTACTCTTGGTGTTTACAATCTTCTATGAAGGACTTGGAGGAGGAACCCGCCTTGCAATGCCGAAGACAATTTGCGCGTCGGACTCGTCGTCATTGAAGTCTGGTTCAGGGGCTACTGAGGGAGTCCTGGATTAGGGGGTGTTCGGGTAGCCGGACAATACCTTCAGCCGGACTCCTGGACTATGAAGATACAAGATTGAAGACTTCATCCCGTGTCCGGATGGGACTTTCCTTGGCGTGGAAGGCAAGCTTGGCGATGCGGATATTCAAGATCTCCTACCATTGTAACCGACTCTATGTAACCCTAACCCTATCCGGTGTCTATATAAACCGGAGGGTTGTAGTCCGTAGGCAATCAACTCCATATACAACAATCATACCATAGGCTAGCTTCTAGGGTTTAGCCTCCTTGATCTCGTGGTAGATCTACTCTTGTACTACCCATATCATCAATATTAATCAAGCAGGACGTAGGGTTTTACCTCCATCAAGAGGGCCCGAACCTGGGTAAAACATCGTGTTCCCTGCCTCCTGTTACCATCCGGCCTAGACGCACAGTTCGGGACCCCCTACCCGAGATCCACCGGTTTTGACACCGACAGTCGTGCTAGTTGAGTAGTTGTGAATTTGAGAAGTGCTTGTGTTGAAGTTTGCAAGTCCCGTAGCATGCACGTATGGTAAACGTTATGTAACAAATTTGAAACATGAGGTGTTATTTGATTGTCTTCCTTATGAGTGGCGGTCGGGGGCGAGCGATGGTCTTTTCCTACCAATATATCCCCCTAGGAGCATGCGCGTAGTGCCGAGGTTTTTGATGACTTGTAGATTTTTGCAATAAGTATGTGAGTTCTTTATGACTAATGTTGAGTCCATGGATTATACGCACTCTCACCCTTCCATCATTGCTAGCCTCTTCGGTACCGTGCATTACCCTTTCTCACATTGAGAGTTGGTGCAAACTTCGGCGGTGCATCCAAACCCCATGATATGATACGCTCTTTCACACATAAACCTCCTTAAATCTTCCTCACAACAACCACCATACCTACCTATTATGGCCTAGCCATTCCGAGATATATTGCCATGCAACTTTCCACCATTCCATTTATCATGACACATTCATCATTGTCATATTTCTTAGCATGATCATGTAGTTGACATAGTATTTGTGGCAAAGCCACCGTTCATAATTCTTTCATTCATGTCACTCTTGGTTCATTGCATATCCCGGTACACCGCCGGAGGCATTCATATAGAGTCATCTTTTGTTCTAGCATCGAGTTGTAATCATTGAATTGTAAATAAATGGAAGTGTGATGATCATGATTTTCTAGAGCATTGTCCCAAGTGAGGAAATAAATAGAAAAAGGAGAGAAAGGCCATATAAAAAAAGAGAAAGGCCTAAATAAAAAAATGATGAGAGAAACAGAGAGAAGGGACAATGTTACTATCCTTTGCCACACTTGTGCTTCAAAGTAGCACCATGATCTTCATGATAGAGAGTCTCTTGTTTTGTCACTTTCATATACTAGTGGGAAATTTTCATTATAGAACTTGGCTTGTATATTCCAACAATGGGCCTCCTCAAGTGCCCTAGGTCTTCGTGAGCAAGCAAGTTGGATGCACACCCACTTAGTTTCTTTTGTTGAGCTTTCATACGTTTATAGCTCTAGTGTATCTGTTGCATGGCAATCCTTACTCCTTGCATTAACATCAATCGGTGGGCATCTGCATAGCCCATTGATTAGCCTCATTGATGTGAGACTTTTTCCCTTTTTGTCCTCTCCACATAACCCCCATCATCATATTCTATTCCACCCATAGTGCTATGTCCATGGCTCGCGCTCATATATTGCGTGAAAGTTTATAGGTTTGAGATTGCTAAGGTATGAAACAATTGCTTGGCTTGTCATCGGGGATGTGCATGATGAGAGCATTCTTGTGTGACGAAAATGGAGCATGACTAAACTATATAATTTTGTAGGGATGAACTTTCTTTGGCCATGTTATTTTGAGAAGACATAATTGCTTAGTTAGTATGCTCGAAGTATTATTATTTTTATGTCAATATGAACTTTTGTCTTGAATCTTCCAGATATGAATATTCACACCACAATTAAGAAGAATTACATTAAAATTATGCCAAGTAGCACTCTACATCAAGAATTCTGTTTTTATCATTTACCTACTTGAGGATGAACAGGAATTAAGCTTGGGGATGCTTGATACGTCTTCAATGTATCTATAATTTTTGATTGCTCCATGCTATTTTATCTACTGTTTTGGACATTATTGGTCTTTATTATCCACTTTTATATTATTTTTGGGACTAACCTACTAACCGGAGGCCCAGCCCAGAATTGCTGTTTTTTTGCCTATTTTAGGGTTTCGAAGAAAAGGAATATCAAACAGAGTCAAAACGGAATGAAACCTTCGGGAACGTGATTTTCTCAACGCACAAGACCCGGGAGACTTGGACCATACGTCAAGAAACAAAAGAGGAGGCCACGTGGTAGGGGGGGCGCCTACCCCCCATGCGCGCCCTCCACCCTCGTGGGCCCCCTGTTGCTTCGCCGACGTACTCCTTCCTCCTATATATACCTACGTACCCCCAAACGATCAGAGACGGAGCCAAAACCCTTGTTCCACTGCCGCAACTTTCTGTATCCATGAGATCCCATCTTGTGGCCTGTTCCGGAGCTCCACCGGAAGGGGCATCGATCACAGAGGGCTTCTACATCATCACCATAGCCCCTCCGATGAAGTGTGAGTAGTTCACCTCAGACCAACGGGTCCATAGTTATTAGCTAGATGGCTTCTTCTCTCTTTTTGGATCTCAATACAATGTTCTCCCCCTCTCTTGTGGAGATCTATTCGATGTAATCTTCTTTTTGCGGTGTGTTTGTTGAGACCGATGAATTGTGGGTTTATAATCAAGTCTATCTATGAACAATATTTGAATCTTCTCTGAATTCTTTGATGTATGATTGGTTATCTTTGCAAGTCTCTTCGAATTATCAGTTTGGTTTGGCCTACTAGATTGATCTTTATTGCAATGGGAGAAGTGCTTAGCTTTGGGTTCAATCTTGCGGTGTCCTTTCCCAGTGACAGTAGGGGCAGCAAGGCACGTATTGTATTGTTGCCATCGAGGATAACTGAATAGCATAAAAGGATACTTGAATAAGATTTTTTCAATGAAAGACCTCGGTGAAGCTGCTTATATATTGGGCATCAAGATCTATAGAAGTTTTTGAAGAAGTTCAAAATGGATCAAGCAAAGAAAGGGTTCTTGCCTGTGTTACAAGGTGTGAAGTTGAGTCGCACTCAATGCCCGACCACTGCAGAAGATAGAGAGAAAATGAAAGGTGTTCCATATGATTCAGCCGTAGGCAATATCATGTCTGCAATGTCGTGTACCATACCTGATGTGTGCCTTCCTGTACGTTTAGCAGGGAGATACCAAAGTAATCCAGGAGTGGATCACTTGACAGCAGTTAAGAACATCCTGAAATACCTAAAAAGGACTAAGGATATGTTTCTCGTATATGAAGGTGACAAAGAGCTCGTCGTAAATGATTATGTTGATGCAAGCTTGCATGCCTGCAGGTCGACTCTAGAGGATCCCCGGGTACCGAGCTCGAATTCGCCCTATAGTGAGTCGTATTACAATTCATGCAGTCCAAGCACAACGTCGTGACGGGACCTACGTGTGAAGCGGAATACATAGCTGCTTCGGAAGCAACAAATGAAGAAGTCTGGATGAAGGAGTTCATATCCGATCTAGGTGTCATACCTAGTGCATCGGGTCCAATGAAAATATTTTGTGACAATACTGATGCAATTGCGTTGGCAAAGGAATCCAGATTTCACAAGAGAACCAAGTACATCAAGAGATGCTTCAATTGCATCCGCGATCAAGTCAAGGAGGGAGACATAGAGATTTGCAAGATAC